>NW_026558557.1:0-158822 GCF_026930045.1 Uloborus diversus | reverse complement strand
ACTGAATTTAAGTCCTTGACCTTATATGAATTACACTGATACATGTGTATAATTAAAATATTTGTCCTGTACTTGTATGGCAAGTAAGACATTCTTTGGCGGCTTTCAACTTTTAAACATTTCCATGTCCTTGAAAATTATCTTTCATGATCGGGTAATAACTATCCTGTAAATTACAATGCTGTGATATAAGACAAGAATTAGGTTTTTAGCCTATCTCTGTGTAGTAGTAATGAGAAATATTTTATTGTTCATGATACATTTTCATGTTTTGTTTGATTGCCTAGGAAAAATTGAAAGTTATATTTTGATCTCTTGTAATGATCCTAAATTGTCCTTGTATTGACGTTTATTTTCTAAAACCTGAAAGGGGAATTATTGTTTTTTTTTTTCTTTCATTTTGAACATTTTTTGTTCTGATTGTGTTCGTAAAAGTATTTATTTTTATCCAATAAAAATTGAATTTAGTCTCTTTGTTTGTTATTTAAATGTGTGTAATATTGAAACGTCGAATATATTTTATTTTATCAGCTGTTTATTTATATTTATCAGCTGTGCAATTGCAATGTAGGGTAGAGTGACCTGCCTCAAGAGATTAAAAATTCAAAAGATTTTTTTTTTTTTTTTTTTTTCATTTTTAAATTTATTAATCTGACTGAAGCACTTTTAGTAATTAAGAATTTGACAGTGCTGGTAGTTATATGGGATTTTGCTTCTGCTTGAAAATCAAAAAGATTTTTTAAAAAGTTGAGACAATAAGTTTTTTTTTGAACTGATCAGGAATTTCTTAATTTCATGTACTACTTAATGCTGCACATTAATGTTTTGTTTCTCTACTATCAGTAAATGACTGGCTGGTCATTGTTGCAGGAATGTACTACCTGAACCAGATGGTACGAACTTGCACCCTATCTGAACGGAAATGTTGTATAATATTCAGTATATGAAGTATAATATTCAGTCAGATAGGAGGGTCCAGGTGTTTCTCCCCCGGAAAAATTTTGAAAATGGAGTTATAAATACACAGTTTTAGACATTGATTAGGAAAGTTTGGTGACTTAGATTGGAACAATTCGGTGGTCCATTCCCTGTATTTTTTTTTTTTTTTTTGATATTGAAATATCAAAAAAGCAACTTTAGATACTCTTCTGTTATGTAAGGGAGAGTGGGCGGGTTCGGGGACTCTCTCCAGAAACGTTTTCAAAATAGTAGTCCTAAAAACGCAGTTTAAAACTATCTGTGTTAATGTTAGGTAAAAAAGAGATTCGGGAGGTCTCCCTTGAAAAGTTTTAGAGATTGAAGTCTTAAAATTGCGATTGCAGGCTATCTATGGTTAAGGAACAGTTCATGATGTTAGGAAATGTAGTTTTCGGAAGCACTCCTCAGAAAATTTTTTTAAGATTGAAGCCCTAAACCAAATTTAAGGAGATTTTTAATGATTATTATGAGTGGGGCGGAAGGGAGAGTGGCGCTCCACTTAAATGCTTGAACCTGTTTATTAAGAAACCAATTTTAATCCATCTTTGGTAATGTTAGTGAAAGGAGAAGTTCGGTGGCATTTTTTGAAATTGAAACTCCAAAAGGCAATTGCAGATTGGTTTTCATTGTGTTTAGAACAGGGAAGGCTCAGGGGCTCTCTCCATAAATTTTTCGAAATTGCAGTTCTGAAAACTCGGTTTTAGATGACTTTTAATGGCAAAGAGGGCGTTTTTTGAGCGTTACAGTTGGGGAGCACTCCTGGAAGTTGACCGAAATTGAAGTCGCATATTCAAAAAAGATGGGTCACACACAAGTTCACTATGACAGATATTTTTCGGAAACCCTCAAATTGATTTGGCTATTCAGCACACATCGAAATAAAGAACTCAAAAATTTTCACAAATCTAATACTTCCTTCTATATACATTAACATATCAGATACAGAAGAAAATAAAAATGGTTTCAGAAAATAATTAAAATACCTTAAGAACAAACTGTTCTACTTCCAACAGTGGAACCTAATATCATTGAAAGTTTTATAAAAATAATCTAATGATAAATTGAAGCAACAGTCAATTTAAAAATGGAAGAAAAAAACGAGAGTAAAGTGTAATGAAAAATTCAACGTAAACTTAAGCTAATTTATGATGAAAGTATATGAATTTTCAAGTGATGGGCTAAAAAATTTATTATTCGAGAACTTCAAAATTAGTTTTTAACGATTGTTTTGATGCAAATGAATCCATAAAAGGCTAGAGCATAGTGGTCAAAATTTTTACAAACAATATATAAATGAAAAGGGGGAAAAACAATTAAAAAAAATTTTTATTTCAGCCATTTTTGACCTTCCCTTCATTACTGTTATACATATTCTTTATACAGAACTGTGCTACTTCCAGAAACTATATATAAATAATACAAAGAATACATGTGCATATACGCATTCATGTTACCTATACATATCCAGTTTATGTCGGATCTCGACCAAATTTGACAGGGAGATACTTGGGCACCCGAGAAGGAACGTAGAGGGATTTTCAAACATCAATGAAGTACCGAACCATTCAAATTTTAATTTTAGGACCTTAAATGGCATTAAAAGGCTCTTTCTTCAAAAATAATTATCCAATCGGTTCAATTTTAGTCTGATTCAACAGTCCGCAAAAATACCCCTGAAGTGGGTATTCAACCCACCCCTCTTGGATTTCAAAACCATCAACAAGGCTGTGAAATCAAGAGGAGAAAAGTTGTACACATTTTTAAGTAAAGGAACATCAATATCAAATAGTAAATTTATCGTCTACTGCGAGCACAGTTTTAATTAACATCAATAAAATCATTGAGAAGAAAGATATGTTGCCATTTTTTTCCTCGACTGAACAAATAAAATTCTTGCTTTTGTTTTGAGGCTTTTCCTGTAATCCGGGGATTCAAAACTTTTCCTTTTGGGTTAGTTTTCTGCTATCTATCGGGAAATTTTATCTATCTATATTTGTATGGTGAATTCCATTGTAACGGACGTTACATTCACACACAAAATCAATTATAAAAAGATGCATATAAATGCACCCAAATAGGAACAAGTTATTTTTTCTTGATAAAACCGAGACTGGAGATTACTTTGACAGGTTTCAAAATTTATTTTTGTATTTAAGTTGCAAAAAATAAATTAATCTTTAACTGTAACGGACATTACACAAAGTGGAACATCATTTGTGCTATGGCATGATAAGATTAAAAAATCTGTGAATCTATTATGTAAATTTGTTATTTTTTTTTTTAATTTAACATCACAAGACATACCTCTAATTTATCAGAACCTTGGTATTAAAATTCAGTTATTCTCTTTTCTAATAAAAATTTTTTAAATCTCTGTAACGGATGTTACACTGCATGACACGGACATGTTGTATGTATGTACTGAATGATAAATTAATAGTTGAAAGGTAATACCTTAACTTCTTATAGACCATATAATGAAATCACAAAGTCATAATCAATCATTTCCACAATAATTGTAAACAGTTAAACCTATTACTTAATTATAATATTAAAAAATATATGTTTGACAAACAGTTTTGCGCACAATATTTTTATGACATTTACTTCACTAAAAAGAATGTTTACATTACAGGAATTTAAAATCATATTTGCATTTTATTCACATTAAATGAAAATAACCCTTTGGCTGAAACTAGCCTCACTGGAGCGCTGATTTTACTGAAAACTATTTACTTTGCACATTCTGCATCTGTTTTTTCCTGCTCATTTGAAGTTCTTTTCAGACCAGTGTAGGAAAGTTCTCGGACTATACCCTCAATTATTTCTTGGACTTGATCAGGATATATCTCACCATTAAAAACAACTGTTATTAATATAATTCCTAATATCAATGTTTCCGATGCTTGGCAGATAGTCACGGATTTAGCCAGATCATTTGGGAGAGGAGAAGGGGAAGGGGGCATTCTCAAATTAGCTCAGTTCTCACAGATGTCCATCCTCCCAAGAGAGGTTTACAAGAGAACCCTAACCAAAGTAGATAATATCCTCCGCCAAAAAAATAAATGCAACAATCTGAGCCATTGATCTACCCCCCACACCCCAAGCATGGCCCAAGTTCCATTTGGTCAGGAGTCAATTGAATTGAATGAGCCTCTATATTGATATGAAAAAATGTAGGAGCATTTTAAAAATAACGATAAATTTTCCTGTTTCAAGGAAAAGGAAATAATTCTGTCCTGACAAGGAGTTAAATTTATTTAAAGTAAAACACATGTGATAAGATTCGCTATTTTTTTTTAGTTTTTGTCATTTTTTTTAAATATATTTTTTTCCTCTCTGAAAAAACTTCCATAGCTCATATGGTATGGAGGGAGGGGGACATGGACCCCCTCTAAATCTGTCCCTGTTGGTCAGTAGTTTTGAGTTTCTCCATCCTTGAAGAAACGGAACAATCTCCTAACCTTCAAACTTGAGTCAATGTGATTAGATTCATGGATAGTACTAAGTTTCACTACTCTTCAAGCCTTGTCGCTAGAGTTTTTAAGTATTGACAACCAACATTTTAAAAAAATCATCTAACATTGGGTCAGAATTTCAATGTAAAAACACTTCCAGGGAGAGAGAATTTTGAACGTGTCCTTTTCCTACCTCAAAGATGGTCCCTACAATTGCGTCTGAAAATGTGATCAGGGAGAGCTCTCACACCTCCCTTTCCATGGCACATTTAAAATTGTGTAAAATCTTGTTTTTGTTGTTACAATATCAAGAAGTGCTTGAGGAAGAGACCACGAACCCGTCTCCTTGACACTACCAAAGGTGGCCAACAATCATGATTTAAAAGTTTAAAAAAATTCCAAATAAGAGCCTCCGAAATTCTCTTCCCCGCCTAATATCATTAAAGATCATTGCAAGCTGTTCTTTCAGAATTAAAATTTGGCAAAATTTACCTAAGGCTTAAAGCCCCTTAACACCCTATTTATGAAAGAAAATTAAGCCACTTAATCGAATGACAAGTACTTCACCATTTATCTTCAAACTGTATTTGCAATTTTAATTTGTAATGATATTTCTCTCTGCTTATTTAATCACGTTTGATACAAAAACTAGTAAAAAGAAATGCCATTTTGATATTGCATGCTTTCTTACAAGGAAAAAAGGTACCATTGAGGATCTAAATGATTGTTAGAAATAGTTTTTGAGTCCACAAACGAATCAATCAGTGAACAGTTTGAGTAGATCCAAAATACTGGTAAAAAGTCTCTCCCCCCCCCCCCCCCATTCTTTATACTTGGATTATACTTGGAACATAGTTTTTATATCAATATTAAATTTACTCCACTTAAATTTAGAAGCATAATTTTTAATAGTAATAATGTACAAAAATGATCATTTTGCTTGCTAAAAAACACAAAAAATAGACATTTTACCATATTTTCCTCCACTAGATAATCCTAATATGAGAAAAAAGCAACACTACATTCTTGTTCTAGGGGTTATAAGCATCTCAATGATATATACAGGGGGGCGAAAACGCCAAAAAGCGGTTATAAATGGAGTTTTTTCCCTTTACTAAACCAACTGAGGATTAATAAATTTGTACAAGCCTACCTCTTAGGCAATCAGAACTGGAATTTTAGAGCCCTTTGTCAACTACAAAGCTGAAGGGAGCCTTTAGAAAGTTGAAGAACCAAGACTGCGGGAATTTACAAAAATTGCTTTTAAGCAGCCTATAATTTTTTTTTTTTCTTATTTAAGCCGGGTATATTTAATTTCTCTCATGTCCAACGATAGTAATAGGACGAAAAAAATGAGTAATCGAATTCTCGAATCAAAAATCGGTCTTGATCAGCACCGAAAACTTGTGAATTCAAGGTTATTTCTTTCAAAACACTCTACAAAAAAAAATGTCCTTTTAAGTCCTCTTAGAAATTAATATTAATTACTCATAAATGGGTCAGTAGAAAGACCCTGAAAAGGAATTAGCAGCGTAAACCTGCTAACTTTGGACCCTGAGCCCAAACAAATCGAAAAAACTCCGTAATAACATGTCTGTGCAAGCAAACAACGAGAGAGGTTTAAAAACATTTTTAAGCGCTTTTTGGCGTTTTCGCCCCATTGTGCGACACTGCTTATAATAAATTAAAAAGAAATCAAATCGTCTGATCTGAATAGAAATCAAATTGTCTTGCAACGGACACTGACTCCACCTCGTGTTTGATGATCAATTTATTGAACAAGAGACACGGTTAATAAATTTTGGAATGAGTACGTCAAAAAGATATTATTTATACATCTATTTCGAATTGAATAAGTCTAAATATTTTTTTCCTTCCAAAAATCAAAAATTTTATTTTCTAAAAAAAAAAACCCTTCTAAAAACAAATCCCCCCCCCCCAAAAAAAAAATTTTTTTTGATGCCGCAACTTGCGCCATAATCCCCCTCCCCCCCCCCCCCGAGGGCACCCCTGCACCCAAAAGTGAGATTTTGCATTAAATATTGCAGTCCCTTCAGCATATTTGCAAATTTTTACAGATTAGGCATAAAATTTAATGTTTTGCAGCTGTTACGATTTTTTTAAGTTATTCCCAATTTATTTTATCCACTTTGAAATCGGATTCAATCCGCTCCTGCAAAACTAGGTTTTTTTTATTTTACTGGTTTACAGGTTACGTTCCTACAATAATTACTATTTACAGAATTCGTAACATTTGTAACGGATTCGGTGCGACTTCCACTTTCTTGAAATGAAGACACAGTTCTTGATAAAAACACAGGAAATTTATTTACACTATGTACAGGAAAGATCTTCAACAACTGCTAAATTATTCATCAGCAATTAAGCAATTATCACACAACACCGTAAACTCAACGTTTACACACGTATTTACTTCCAAATACGAAAACAACACAGCGAAATGCCACGCTATAAACAGAGCAAAAATGCACTCAGTTCGAAAATCTCAATCGAAACTAACTGTTTATCCATCGCTAACGGCTTTTATACACCGAAAAGAATTTTCCACAACATTCTTACCTCTTCGAGAAATGCGTAGACCGTTATCAACGAAAAGAAAGAAAATATGGGGTCGTATACTTTAGCCGAATGAAAAAGGGGTTGTATATTCATTACGGGAAACTATTTACAGGTTACGTTCCTACAATAATTACTATTTACAGAATTCGTAACATTGCCCCCTTCCTAAGGACTGCACGTCCCGGGCAGTACAATCCCCAGAAAGGGTGCCAAACTTCTATCACAAGTTTACAAATATACACATTAATTAATAACTAACAGATACAGAAAACAAAATAATAACAAGAAATATTACTAAACATTAAAAGCAAAAATTATCTACAACTTTTATGTTATCAACCATGGTTGCTTACGTAATACTCATGAACTATGGCCATAGTATGGGGCTAACCGATCATAATGTACAACCCTAGGTTTTGCATTAGGTGATTTTTGGATCCTCACTACGACGTCATTTAGTCGGTTAAGGACTTTGTAGGGTCCATCCCAATGCGACTGCAATTTGGGGTGACAGACCTTTCCGTCGGATGGGATTCCATAACCAAACCTTGTCGCCTTCGTTGAATTCATGTCCAGTAGACCTTGTGTCGTATCTGGTCTTCATCTTCTCCGCCGCGATGTTGATTCGCTCTCGTGCGAAGTTATGAACGTCTTCCAACCGGGTCTGGAGGTCCTGGATGTACTCCTCAGGCGATGAAGGCGCATCCGGAGGACGACCGAAGACGAGATCACAAGGTAGCCGAAGCTCTCGTCGAAGAGCATCTGAGATGGGGCATATCCGGTAGTCTCGTGGACAGCACTGCGGTAGGCCAGCAGGAACAAAGGTAGCTTCTTGTCCCAATCCTGTTGATTTCTGGATACCATAAGTGAGAGATTATTCAGGATTGTGCGGTTAAATCTCTCCACCATGCCGTCCGATTGTGGGTGTAGTGGTGTTGTCCTAGTTTTCTCAATTCCGAAAATTTGACATAGGCCCTTAAACACAGCAGAGATGAAATTCCTCCCTTGATCGGAATGAATCTGCAAAGGTGTTCCGTATCTCGAGATCCAATGTTGGACTAGAGTCTCTGCTACGGTGGTAGCCTCTTGATCTGGAATGGGATATGCTTCCGGCCATTTGGTGAAGTAGTCGATGGAAACAAGAATGTATTTGTTCCCATCAGCAGTTCTTGGTAGAGGACCCAGGATGTCGATCCCAATTCGTTCGAAAGGAGCTCCAACGTTGTACAGATGTAGCTTCCCTCTGCTTCTCTTCTTCGGTCCTTTACGAGCAGCACAGGCGTCACAAGAATGGCACCACTTCTCCACGTCATCCTTCGCCTTGCTCCAGAAGAAGCGCTCCCGAACTTTATTGAGGGTTTTCAAGACACCAAAATGTCCTCCAGTCGCACTACTATGTATTTCTTAAACTTCCGGCTTCAATTTCTTAGTATAGCAGGGCCTCTCTATGTAATTTCTTTACTCTATGTGATTAAACATAAAACCCATTGTTACAAAAATTCGTTACCTAACAACAGCAATATTAAAAGTAATCATAATGAAAATTTTGAATCAAGGCTTCTCCAGAGTAAACATGAGTTTAAAGTCATTTAAACATTTGGAAACTCTACTTTTCGCACCCTGATTGTAGGAGAGCTTTAGTTCAGAGTTAAAGTTTATAGTAGAGAGCTTTTTTTTTTCTTTTGTGTGTGTGTGTGTGTGTGTGTGTACTATTTAATTAAATGAAGCAGGCGCACGGTTTTTTTTATTGATCTTTGTTTTTGTTAGTTCATATTTTGGAAATTCTTCAACATTTTAATATGCTTAAATTCGTGCTTTCGCTTCTAAATGAATATTCGATGGTTCTTTACACTTATTGCTATTTTACTTTTATGGGTAAGGAAGAAGCTCGATTTTTAATCATGTCAAAGCGGCTGTGTTTTGAGTTCTTTCAGTTAAAACAGAAAACGAAAGAAAATAGCGATTGTTTCTTACAATTATTACTGACCCAGGCAACGCCGGGTACATTTGCTAGTAAATAAATAAACGAACAATTAAAACAGCAGCACCTTTTAAACAAAGCAGCTAATACACTTTTTTCCATTAAAAAATCTTTAACAGCTTTCAAAACGAAAAAAAATAATAATTTAAATTAATAAGCTCATTAAAATAAATACATCATATCAAAAAAAAAAAAATCGTTTCTTTTTCCCCTGTTGCCAAAAATAATTTTTTTAATGAATTAATGCACTTACCAAAATAAATAAAAACAATAAAATGTCAACTTAAAGAAATACTTTTCATTGTCAAAAAAAAAAAAAAAATAATAATAATAATAATCGTCTGCGCATATCGTTATGTAGAAACATAAATGACTTCGAGTTCGTTCCCCGAAAACTAAATACCTAAATCAAAACTTTAGCGTGAAAATAAAAAAAAAGTCATATCAACAATAATTATTTCGCAGTTAAAACCATAACTGCGGAGTCAGAGTCAGAGTCAATCTCATTTTGCGATAAAAAAGTCGGAGTCGAATATCCGAGAATCGGATTCAGTCATTTGGTCTCCGTGTATAAATTTTTGCCAAAGCTACGAAGTCAGAGTCGAAGTCGGGGAGTCGGAGTCCGATTAATTGTCGGGCACAGGAGTCGGAGTCAGGTGCCCCTAACTTCTCGGAGTCGGAGTCTGGAGTTTGGCGTCAAGAGCTATTTCCAACAAAATTTGTTTGAAGTAAATCCACCTTCAAGTACGGAATCTACATCCCTACTAGCAAAATTTCTTGCAACAACCTTGACAGATCTTGATATTATACTGACGGCGTCAATATTGACGTGTTTCATACTGCATAAAGCTTGCATAAAGATTAAAAAGCAATATTACAATAACAACACGTATACAACATTGCATTCATCTTAAAATATCAATATTGATATTACCTTACAATAACAACATTGCATACATGTTGACGCCGTCAAGATGTATTGATTTCATGCTGTCGCCGTCAAGGTAATTAGTACACAATGGAACAGGTGGACCTTCGTTCATACTTGCGCATGCGCACAGTTCTTTCTACCCACCGTCCCTAGCATTGCTGTCACATCTCCCTCCTTTATCCTACGATTCAGTCGGTTCAGAGGAGCTGCACGTGGCGTTGGCGCTGCGTTCTTTAGGCTTCGTTAAGTTGGTTGCTTAGTTATTAGTGTGGAATAGTATTGTTTTAGGAATAACTTATGAATGAGTGATAATTGCATTTGTTTATTAATATAGTACTAAACAAGTCATATCGCAGACGACGGCGATCAATGTTAGAAATGGTCGAAAATAACTTTTTTCGTCCCTAGACTTTGAAACAAAGGACATGAAATCCAGAATTTCGTATTATCACTTCAATCTCATGAGTAAGATTAATTTCATTCAATGGTTATTTATGTTATTCTTTAAGATAAATTCATGTGTTTTGTCCATGGGATATTTTCAATGCTGACATCCATTTGGAAATGTACTTTATTGTATTTATTTACTTATTTATTATTTTGCTTTCTTTACTCTTAAATGTGTTATAAAAACTTCTGCAATTATTCCTAACTAGGCATTTTATGTCTTTATAATACAATTAGAAGCATGAATTTAAAAAATAAGTCAAGTATTACGCAAAACGAAGAAACTTTCATTTTTTAAATTAAATTGCGAGTACTATTAATACCTTTATATGAATTTCCGATCAAATGTCAGCTTTAAGGAAATATTCTTAGGCTAGAAAACTATCTTGAAGAATAACAGAAATAATTAAGGAATGAAATTTAATTCTCGAGTTTAAAGTGAAAATAATACAAATAAATAAATAGATAAAACACCTTGCAAACGTGCTGATTTCATACTGTCATGTCAATGTATCCTGACATTTTCCTGTCATATCAATACGTATGCAATATTACAAAAGCAAGATCATCTTGCCTAGACCTTGATTTTATGCTGTCATGACAACATCTTGATATTATCCTGTCATATCAATACGTATGCAAGATTACAAAAGCAAGATCATCTTGCCTAGACCTTGATTTCATGCTGTCATGACAACATCTTGATATTATCCTGTCATATCAATACGTATGCAATATTACAAAAGCAGCCTACCTTGATATTTTCCTGATATTATGCTGCATACACCTTGTCAGTCAATATTGTGGCAGCCTACTGACAGCATAAATGGAGTAACATAACAACATTGAGGCAGCATTAATGCAAGATGATTTTTCTTGCATGTCAACCTTTATGCAATACTGAGGCAAGATATTTTGCTTACTGGGATTGACTTTAGTTTCCCCGTAGGCGCTAATGTTAAGCAGTGCCGTCGACAGGATTTATGGGCCCCTATGCAACTTTCTTCAGGGTCCTAACTTTTACTTGAATCTCCTCTTTCTTCGCTCTGCTTTTACATAAATATCCTAAATATTGTCAATGGGTCTAGGTCTGATAAAAAGGTTTTTTTTTTTAACTAAAAGTTTTTTTCTCTCAATTAAAATTGCTTTGCTGTGCTTCTTCTTAATTCAAACTTTGTAATGTTATTAAAAAGAGATTCTTGTATACCGTGCCGGATGTCGATTTAATGGGGCCTCAGGCTATTTTAAGTATGGGGGACCTTTTTTGTAGCTCGGACAACATTAACAGGCTATTTTTTAAAATTTTTTCCCAACTATGTCTTTTCCTCTGGCACATATAGCAATATAGCCATGAATGTGTTTTTTAAAAATGTTTTGGTATACTGTCTTTTTTTTTTTTACCTTGGACGAAGAGGGTTTTCAGAAGAATTATACAAGGACCTCCTTTGAGTTGAGGGTAGAATACCTCAAACTTGAGGGAGTCCGGGGGTTTCTCCCCCGTAAATGTTTTGAAAAATGCATTAAAAAATTCTGCATTTTGAGGTCTTATAAGAGATAATTCGAACTACAAAAACATCAGCAAAAATAGGAAAACAAAATACAGATTTTTTTTAAAACTAATGCACTCTTTTGCAAATTAAGGCAATACAAAAGAAAAATTGCCCTTGGTTCAACAAATCGTTGATATTTATCGACAGAGAGGAAGAGCGAGAGAGAGAAGAAACTTGCTTACATCGACTTTCGGTTACATATTTTATTTTTCGACTCGTTAGTTTTGATTATCCCTTCTACCCACCGACAAACAACGCTGAATCAATTGAAAAATTATCTATATCAAACAATGCATAAAATTCTTTAAAATAAATGGTGGAAATATTTAAAAAACATCAGGTATTAATGAGAAAGCAACACCCTAACTATTCAGAAAGTTCACCTAAAGCTATAGCTTGTTTAGCTTACACGTAAATTCAACACTGATTCTAATTAATACAGTGACACAGGGGAACCCCTTCCCTCCCCCCCCCCAAGAGAAAGGGCACCCCCTCCCCAAAAAAATTTAATGGCCTGACCCCCCTAGGTGAGCACCCTTGAGTGACATAACAATGTCCCTTTTAGACATTTGATGAGAAGTGTTTCGTCCAAAATGTTTTCCCAAATTAGGCAACCGTTCTTACTCTTGAAACAACGCTAGAATTAGTTTCAATTTGTATCACTGAACTTAAAACTAAAATCAATATATATTTCAAAATATTTCATCAAACTGAGCCGTTTGCCAATGTTTTAAGTTTCAAACGCTAAAAATGCAAGCGTTTTTTTTTTTTACCCCTTGTACATTTCACTAAAATTCTAGTAATCTTTCAGAAATAAGTGTTTTTTGTTTGTTTGTTTTTTTTTTTTTTTTTTTGAAGTTTACGCAAAAAGAAATCATATTTATTTTTGGTTGATACAGAGTCGATAGAGGGCTCTGAAGATGAGGACAAAAAAAAAAAAAATTCTCACTTCTAACTTGCAAGATTGAAAACTTGTAATCTCTAGGAGAAAGAGTTCCTTCAAACTAAAAAGCTTTAAAAAAAAGAAAGAAAAAAGTGGTGAGAGGGATTTTTTCTTTTTTTTAGGCCCGCTTCGCGGGCCCCTCAATCTCTCACGGGCCCCTATGCAATGCATAGGCTTGCCCCCCCCTTCTCGACGACCCTGGGATTTGAACTGTTCAAAATTGAACGGAAAATTGTTCAAATCAAAAAGATATTTTATATAGAAGTTTTTTATCAAAAGCTTTTTCCTACAAAATTTATTTGAAGCAAATTCGCCTCACAGTTCGGAATTGCCTTCAATTTCCCCGTAGGCGCTAATGTTAAGTTTTTTTGAACTATTCAAAATTGAACAAAAAATAGTTCAAATCAAAAAGTGAAATATGGGAATGAGGTGTCCTCGCCGAGATCTTTCGAACAAAAAAAAGTTTGTTCGAATCGGACTATTCATTCAAAAGTTATTAGGGGGGGGGGGACAGACAGACAGACAGACATTTTTCCCCATCTCAATACCCTGCTTTCCAATTTTTAATTTTTCGATATTTATTTAATTATTTTATTTATTTTTGACTTTTTTTTTGCTTTTCGCGATATTTTTAAGATGCATTAAGCCTTCTTTCATGCTATTTTCTTCTTTTTCAGACTTTTACTGGGAAAGTAGGCTAAAAAGTAGGGCGAATAACAGATTTGAAACATTTAGCGTCAACGATATTCTGTGCTCGCTCGAGCTGCCCTCGTCACGCTTCTGCCCTTAGCTAATCACAGTGACCGAATCAGAAAGCGAAAAATGGCAGATGACGACACCCCCATTGCAATTCAAGAAGGGGCAGGCGAGGATCCAAAGGGGGGGGGGGCAATGGGGGCAATTGCCCCTCCCTGGGAAAATCAGGGGCGCCAATGGGAAGGGGGCGCCGAAAGCGTCCCTAGACGAATATTTAAATACCAAAAAGAAAGAACGAAAGATAGTCGGAAAATTTGTCTCATTCACCAGTTCTCAACCTGT
Organism: Uloborus diversus; assembly: GCF_026930045.1. Classification (NCBI taxonomy): domain Eukaryota; kingdom Metazoa; phylum Arthropoda; class Arachnida; order Araneae; family Uloboridae; genus Uloborus; species Uloborus diversus. Next base: position 144,916 of record NW_026558557.1, on the reverse strand, counting down.
GTGAAGTGGGGCGCTTCCGTGCCCCTCTAGGTGGCGCAATATCCATAGGCGTCGGAACCGGGGGAGCTTGAGCTCCCCCTGGAATATTTCAAACCGGCTCAGCTCCCCCGGAAAATTCTAGCATTGCAGCTTATTGCCGTACATTGATTTCCTCAAACCTGATTTCAAAAATGTGATCTGCCTTTTTTAGGAATTTCGGAATTTCCACCCAATAAGCAACAAAAGCAGGGGGCAAACGAAGTGGTCAGTGCACTTGAATTCAAGTTCACCCTTTTTTTACTGTTAAAACATCTCTTGATTCCAGAAATGCGGAAAAGTGGGCTCTACCCCGCGGCCAGCGAAAATCAGTACCAGTACCAATATGCATTTGCTCCCCACCTTGAGCTCGTGTTTCGGCTTTCGAGAGCGGCATTGCAGTTCAGTTCATATTCTTATTAGTTTTGCATGCGGTTTTTTGTCCAATGCGGTGGCGAATCCAGAATTTTGTTCTGGGGGCGGCTGAGGTAGTTAAAATTCTTGCTGAGGTCTCCTTGTTATTACCAAAGTTTATCGATGAAAACGAAAGTGTTCTGTATCATTATCTGCTATCTAGGGGTGTTAATGACTAACGAATCTTTCTGAGTTACATTTGAAATTATCTAAAATTTGGTATTCAGTGTTAAAATTCTAAATTTTAAATGTATATTCAAAGTTTTTTTCATTCGTTTAGACATATTTGTTATGCAATTTGAAAGCAAAATTTCCAATTCTTGTTAAGGATGCAAAACAATTACGCTGACAAGGTGATGTAAATGAAATAGAAGAAAGAAAAGCTGAAAGATGTTAAACAAATAGTGAAAAACAGCGAGAAAGAAGACAAAATTTTAAGAATTGATATTAAACACGAAAATTAAAGAGAGAGAAAGAAAGAAAAACAAGTAGCTATTATATCTACACTTTTTTCTCCTTTCCTTCTTTCAGTGAGTAAATGTATAAATATTTGGAACAGGTAGGGAAAAAGTTCAGAAATTTGAAGGGAAATTTCGGAAAACTAACACTCCTGTATCCTGTTACTATCGCAAATTTGAGTATTAACCTTAAGAAGAGCGAAAACAAATTAATTGATAAAGATAGAATGGATGTAGGAAATTATATATATATATATTAACATTAAGATGCATAGACAGAGGGTGAAAGAATTTATTTTGGGTATGGGGGTGGCTGCAGCCTCATAGCTCCCCCCCCCCTTGGATTCGCCATTAGTCCAATGATCACAAAAAGAGGTAATAATGAGCCAGTTTGGCATTTAAATATGAATAACATGGAAGGTGCTCCAGACATGACTGAAAAAAGGTTACTAAGATTGTTTGTACTTGTTCAAATAATGTCAACTTGTTCAAATAATTTCAACTTTCCAAAAACTTACAGTGGCTCCCAAAAGTATTCGTACACTTACGATTTTCAATGAAATACGCCATTATCGATTCGTTAAAATTAATGTTTTGGAACGGGTATTTAATTATAAGATCTATGATTTATTTTTTAACAAAGCTACATGAAAATTGTTAATAACATAATAAAACTTGATTTTTAAGAAATCAATAATCAAAAAGTTTTATCTCACCAAAGTCTTCGTACATTTTGAAAAAATGTCAAAAAACTAGTAATAATCTAACTTTTTACTAAGTTATTATTTAGTAGAATATCATGCAGTATCAGCAACAGCTTTTAAACGTCTGGGAATAGATTTCATTGTTTGTTTCTTTCTTTTTTTTTGAACAATTTCTGAGCAAGTGTTCAGCCGCACTTCGAGTCTTACTGTTTCTAATTCCTTTTCCATTTCAATAGTGTATTTTCATAATATATCCACCAGATATCTCCAAATATGTTCTATTAAGTTTAAATCTGGCGATTGAGGAGATATTTCTAAGCTTAATGACAATATTTGAGGCACCAAACGCAAACGTGTGCTTCTTATCGTTATCTTGATTAAAAAAAACGAAGTTGTTTCCGATTGCCAAATTTTGGGCTAATAATTTAGAATTGTTTTTAAAAATATTTCACTGAACAGCATGATTCATCGAAAAGTTTCAAACTTCCAAGTCCCTGCATCCTCACACAAGAACACCTTCACTATCCTGTTTAGCTGATCCCAGCCAAGTTCTTTAGATTTAATTTCTCATTTTTTTTTTCTATTTACAGTTATGCAACAATTTAACCCAAAATGTTGAATTTATTTTTATTTTTAAGTAAGACGTTGTTCCAAAATGTTTTGAGCTTATTTATCATTGATTTTACGGCGGAAAACGTAAGCTTTCTGTTTTTCGCACGAACAAGAAAATTTCTGCAGGAAGAGGTCCTATTTAATCCAGGTAATCAAAGAACTTGGCGAATAATTTTACGGGAAAATTAAACGAAAATGTTTAATTTAATTCTGCAGAAATTTTTTCATCACCCAAAGATGTATTTTTCATCATTTTTTTTAACTGTAAATCTCCGATCACGCTTTGTTAACTTTGCATTTGACATTTTCTTACCTTGTTTTCGATCCGATTCTTGTCTTTAAAGCATTTTATCAAGCACTTCACAATAGAATGCTATAAATTAACTAATTTAGAGACATTTCAAACCAATTTACGGCTACTGAAAGAGAAAAAACATCAAATTTCGAATTGTGTTTTTGGTTTATGCGCATAGCTGCCATTTAAAAATAATAAGCAGAATATTAGGGCATAAATAAACAAAAAATTAAAGCCAAATGACTTCACAGTGTGTCATCACAATGCAAAAATAATAAAAAAAAAAAACAACTTATGATAATTTTAATCATGAGTTTATTCGAAAATATTTCAGTGTGAGATGACTTTTGTGGCGTATTTTTTTCTCTGACCCTTCGTCTTTTGACAAATTTCAAAAATAAAATCTGGTAATATTTTGAAAAAAACTACTGGGTTTTATTCAGAATGGCATAGGAATATTGTGAAAAAAAAGGACTTCATATTCGAATTCAGTTTCGCGTTATTTTGATTTTACTACAAAATTTCAAGGTGTACGAACACTTTTGGGAACCACTGTATCTCATTTTAAGTTATCTGACCCCTCAGATTATACTTTGAGAAGTTACAGTTATTCTTGTTTTTTGAGCAATCACGATTGCTTATTGCTTTCATTTGACTGTTTGGATGTGCTATCATTTTATTTTCCCGCCAGCACCCTCTGCAGCACCACCGTCGACCGGCCTCACGATGCTACTCCTCTAGCGAAAACCATTTCCAGGTAGCGTCAATGTCCTACACTTACACGCATACATACACGCACGTACAAACAAACACATACACCTACACACAACACACACAAACACATACACACACACGCGTACATACGGACATATGTACACACACCTACACAAAACTACCCACACACTCATGCCTGCACAGAGACACAAACACATATGCCTACACACACATACACATCCCCCCTACCACAAACACTCATACACACAACTACCCACACACTCATGCCTTCACACAGACACAAACACATATTCCTACACACACATACACTTCCCCCCCTACCACAAACACTCATACACACAACTACCCACACAGTCATACCTGCACAACACACACGCCTACATACACACACACACTCGTGATTGCGAAAAACATAATTTGAATTCCTGATGTCAAAATTCAAATTATTATTATTATTTTTTTTTTTTTTTGCTTTCTCAAAATTACGATTTTTTCATCACTTACAGATATATTTTTATGCCAAAATTGTTACCTTTCATCTATTATTGCAGAAAAAAAGCCAACAATATTTTATAGTTTCTATCAAAGACTTAAAGACTTTAAACAAAAAATTTATCTGAACAATATAATATATAGTGAACAATTCATTTTAACACATATCCAACGTTCTGTTTTTCCGCCCTCCTGTTTCATCCATTCCCCTTTTTCTAGTTCTCAGAAAATAAGAAAGTCTTCTAAATGCTACGCTGTCGAAGCCTCCCCTTTCCTCCAAAATTATTACAAAGCGCCTCAAATTTTGTTTTCAAGGCTCAATTCCCTGAAAATTTCCGGAAGAGAGTCCTTTGAATGCCTTGCCCTCCAACAACATGGGAGATTATGTAATATTCCGTTTTTGGGACTTCAATTTCAAAAAAATTGCTGGACCCCTAACGATAACAAATATGATCCACAGTCGCGTTTTTCAGCAACTACAATTTCGAAAAAATTAAGAAGAAACCTCTGAACTTTTTCTGATTACATCATTGAAAAACGCTCTCTATTAGGACTTCAATTTTGAAAAATTTCCAGAGTAGAGCCCTAGTACATCCCCTGCCATCATTGAAGGTTGTCTACAATTACGTTTTTAGGACTTCCAATTCGAAATATTGGGACGGAGATGTAAATCGTTCGAAAAATCGATCGAGGACAATCCTTCGAGTCATATTTTCACTAAAGGCAACAAATATGGCATATAATCGCGTTTTAAGACATTAATTTCGAAAAATTTTCAGGGAATGTTCCTTTTCTCCCCTTAACATTATCAAAGATCACCTATAAGTTCGATTTTAAAACAAGAATTTTGAAAATTTTCCGGGAGAGACCCCAAAACACCTCTATTTCTACGTGCTCATCTTCGAGTACTAATCGACTCCTTTTCAAAACCAGAAGTTTAATCACCTCATTCTCTCCATAAACAATTGTATATATACAATATTCAATAAGAGATGGAAGCTTCGAAGCCAATTTTTTATGGGGGGAAACGTTTAAAAGGGGGGAGGGACCGCGTCACCCCCTAAAAAAATTATTTTCTGGTTGCGCCTCTGCTTCTACCCCTTAGATTCCAGACACTTCTTACACTGTGTCCCAGCTCCCCCTACTTCTACAAAGTTCCTACGCCTCTGGCAATATCCGCAAGTTCTGAGCTTTCTTTCTGAATTTGGTAGGAAAATTTTGGAATTGGATACAAAAGAAAGACATTTGGAAAATTTATTTGGTTCATTGACCACTTCTCAATATGTGTGGGGAGTAGGGCACGTCCCTTAGGGGCGCAATATCCGCAACTAATGAATTTTCCTTCTAAATATAGCGGGGGGGGGGGAGTTTTGGAATTAGGGACAAAAGAAAGAAATATACTTGAAAAATTTATTTGTCTCATTTACGATTCTAAACCAATATCAAGTAGGGCGCTTCCACGCCCCTCTTAGGGGCGCAATATTCGCAACTTAAGAAATTTCCCTCCAAATTTAGGGGAAAAGTTTTGAAATTGGGTATAGAAGAAAGACATTCAGAAAAGTTATTTGGTTCATTCACCAGTTCTCAATTTGTGGGGAGTGGGGCGCGTTCCCCTAGGGGGTACAATATCCGTAACTAATGAGTTTTCTTTTGAAGTTTAGAGAGGAAGTTTTGGAATTAGGTGCAAAAGAAAGAAAGATACTTGGAAAATTTATTTGTCTCATTCACCGGTTCTCAACCTGTGGGATGCGAGCCGCTTCCGCGCTCCTCTAGGGGGCGCACTATTCGCAACTTATAAATTTTCACTCTAAATTTAGGGGAGAAGGGAGTTTTGGAATTTGGTACAAAAGAAAGACAGACATTTTAAAAATTTATTTGATTCTTTCACCGGTTCTCAGCGCCCCCTGGGTGGCGCAATATCTGCAACTTATGAGTTTTCCTATACATCAACTGGGAAAGTTTTGGAATTGGGTACAAAAGAAAGAGAGACATTTGAAAAATTTATTTGGTTCATTTACCAATTCTCAATCTGTGAGGCGCCCGCGCTCCCTAGGGGGCGCAATATCGGCATTTTATGAGTGTCCCTCTAAATTTAGAGGAAGTTTTGGAACTGGGTGCAAAAGAAAGACATTTAAAAAAAAAAAATTACGTCATTAACCGTTCTCAACCAGTGAGGAGTAAGGCGAGTCTGCATCTGCTTAGGGGCGCAATATCATGAGAATTGCCCGTTCTCAACAGCGGTTACAGAAATTTTTCAAGTGAGAAGCGATTGGTTTTAATCATTCAACCTTCATTACGTATCCTCAGGCCCTGATTACCGCACAGGCCTACTATGCCTGGGCCTGGGGCCCCCTCTTCAAAGGGGCCCCAAATTACTTAAAGAATTATGCATGGCATTACAACTATACAAAAAATACACACATTTTTAAAATAATAGCCTTCAGGGGGCCTCCAAATTATTGTGGACCTTGGGCCTCACTTTTAGTTAGTCGGGCCCTGCGCGTATCCTGGTTACACATGTTAATAACACAGGTTTAGGTCTTCAATTGTGAAACATTTCCGCTTGAGAACTCTGCCCCCCCCCACCCCTTTTCCCTGCTATTATCGAAAATCATCTAAAATTGCGTTTTTTAACAATCAGCAATTAAAAAAAACTGTGGGAGAGGCCCTCCTAGGGGGGGGGGGCGGCCCTCCTTTATCCTCCTTAGAGTCCCTATATAGAAGCTAGCTTCTACATAGGGACTCTAATCCTCCTAACATCATCGAAGACCGTCAAAAATTCCATTATTGACTTCAATTTCTAAAAATTTCCGGGAGAGAGTTTCAGAATTCCATTTCTTCGTTTATCGTTAAAGCTGGCTTGCGATTGTGTTCTTTTATTTATGATTTTAGTTTTCAAAAATATCTGAGGGAAGGGGCGAACCTCTCCTCTCTCTGCCATCACCGAAGATCGCCAAAAATTGCGTTTTTGAAACTTTGATTTCGAAAAATGTTCGCAAGAAAGTTCCAAATCCAAACCCTTCCACTAACGCCTAACGTCATCAAAGAGATACTACAATTACGTCTTCAGAATTTTAATGTCGACAAAATTTCCAAGGGAGAGCCTCCTAACCTCTCTTTGTGAAACATCATCGAAGATCGTCTAAAGTTACGTTCATGAAACTTTTTCAAAAAAAAAAAAAAATACACATAAACCTCAATCCTCCCTTCAACATTACGAAAGATAGTTTGCAATAGCGTTTTTGACTTAAGTTTTGAAAACTATCTGGAAGTAGGGGGTTTGGAGGTGAAAACACTCCTTAGAGCCATTGGTTTTAACATAAATGCCAATTCTAGTACAGTAGTTTGAGCAAAAAACCACCATCAAAAAATATTTTTGATCAAAAAAAATCCACTTCATCAAAAAACCTCCCCCCCCCCCCCGAGGATATTTTTTATTAAAAAATAGTCCCTCCAGATAGTATTTTGCATCGAAAAACCTCCTCCGGAAGGTATTTCTGGCTCCGCTAGTACAGTCTTTAATTATTCTTCTTATGTGGCGCAACCAGAGGCAGGCGCGGATCCACGGGAGGGGAACTGGGGGAACGTTCCCCCTCCAAAATCCCAAGTGTACCTAAAAATTTTCAAAAGAAAGTACGGGAAAAGAATTCCGTTTTTCAAAACTTGAACTTTAAGAAAAGCGCCAGAAAAAGTGAGGAGAGAATTTCAAAAGCGGATCTAAGAAGATTAACCTGCTGGAATGTCCTCCCCCCCACCACACACACACGCCTCGGGGAAAAAAGTGTGCCTAAAGCTGTTCAAAAAACAGAGTACAAGGAAAATGTTTAAGTTTTTTAGAACGCGAACTAAGGCACCAGGAAAAGCAATTAGGCAACAACGGAAGCGGATCCATGGCGGGGAACTGGACGGAACGTTCTCCTCCCCTCCCCCCCCCCCACATATACCAAAAAATTTTCGCAACGGAGTATAGGAAAATTCTTTTGTTTTATAGAACTCAAACTTGAGGAAAAGCTCCAGAAAACTCGATTAAACAATAGGAGAGGCGGATCCCTGGAGCGGAACTGGGGAAACGTTCCCCTTCCTCTAAATGTGTACTTAAAATTTTTCACAACATAGTACAGCAAAATTCTCCTGTTATATAGAACTTTAGCTTGAAGAAAGGCGCAAGAAAAAGCGAGGAGAGAATTGCAAAAGCGGACTCAAAAAGGGGAACTGGAGAATGTCTTTCTCTAAAACAAAAACCCTAAACTGTGCAGAAAACAAAGTAAGAAAAAACCACCTGTAGTTGACACTTAAAGGATTAATTTTTAGTGTTAGTTAACATAGCTTGGAGGGAACTTATAATAGGAGAAACTTTTAATAAGTTATAACTGCACCAACTAGTCCCCTATTATAACGCAATTTGCTCCAGTTCTAAAAAATCGAAAACCCGGCACTGCAGTTAGATTATGATAGTTATATTGTAGAAAAATACAAAAATTAAATGCTTTCGTCACAGTTTATAAGTTATGCTAAGTTATAAGACTACGGGAAGTTAACTACATAAAAAGAATCCCCATCTTCCTTCCGCTAACTTCATCGAAGATGGACTGAAATTGCGTTTATGGCAGGTGCACAGTCCCTCAAATTATCACCTCCATCGCCTCTCCCTTGCATCCGCGCTTACATTTTTGCATTTTGTTATTTAAGGCTATACTAAAACAATTGTTTACACTGAAAATGTTATGCGCATCAATTACTTTTATTGCAATAATAAATCACAATACCTTGTTGTATTTTTTTCTTGATAGGGCGAGTGAGGGAGGGGGGCACCACAAATTAACGTCCTAGGTGTCACCCGTTCAGATAACTCCACTATAAAATCCTATTAGTTTATCCTACATTAATCCTAATTAATTATCCTAAAATCCTACATTAGTTTATTTAAATTATTTTTCGCTTCCAGAACAAAAATTTGATTTTTCCTCTTTGTGAATTCATTTGGTGGGGAGGGGGGCGCCAGGTGTGGTGGGGGCGCCGAAACTGAAAAAAAAATGCCCCCTCCTGAGCCGAATCCTGGATCCGCGCCTGAGGGGGGGGGGGGGCAAATTTCGCTAAGCCCGAACGAAATTATAGTTGTCCAATACCAACCAAGAGCAATAGCGGTTTGTATGGAAAAGTGGAGTATCATACCGTTCCGCTTCTTTTTTTTTTGTCTTAATTTTTTCTTCTTCCACAGATATTACTATATACAAGGGCGAGTTTCATGAGATTCTGTGCATTTGTTTTACAACTCAAACATTTTTTTTTAGTTATTTGTTTGTTTTTGGAACAAAAATGTTTATTCTCAAAATTTCTGCGTGAAGACTTTCTATTCGGATAGTAGACAGGGTTCATACTTCCTTTAAAAAAACCTTAATTTCTCATTAAGCAAAATTAAGGTCCGTAAAAAACCCCTAAAAAGTCCTTAATTTTTGAAAAATTATATTAAGTTTCGGTCCCCGTTTTCTTATTTTTCTATTTTCCTTCCCTTAAATCTTCATATTCCGCGGTATCTGCCGAAAACTTATGTTTGGGAAACATGCTAACGATGTTAAACACGTGTTTCGCCGAAAATTGCATGCCTTGTTTGAAATTTCAATCTTTTTGCATCCTGCAAAATTTTCAATCATTTTTATTGTTGGAGGGTTTTTTTTACCATATGCCACATTTGCTTATTTTATTCATTATTTCAATTATATTTTTATTTCTTAAATTTATTTTAGAAAAAATGCATATGTCAATCAAAAAAATGTGGGCCAACTTTCAGTCTCGGCTTACATTGAAACTTGGCGTGGTTGCTTTTTTTTTATGTATTTAAGGAAAAATTCAAAATAAATATGCTGATTCTCCAATGGCTTTACAGCCTGTTTAATTTTTCAAGCTTTACTACCTGTAAAAGTTTTTGAAATTTCATGATTAAATGAAGCAACTTCAAGTTGTTCTTTTGTATTGTTGATTATTTGTTTGTTGATCCTGAAATAGTATTAAGCAGAAATACGTGAAATACACCGCCAGCTCAGTCATTTCGAGCCGAGGACTGCAGTTTCGTGCTTATTAGCATTCATCAGCCCGGCATAGGAAAGTGACTGAGCCGGAAATGGAAAACCTCTTAAGGAAGCCAAGAGTGCGAAACAAACTGGTAGCCAATATAGAATTAGCAGACCAGACGAGTGACCGAAGCAATGGTTCGGTTCAACTCGAAGATTGAAAGCAAGGCAAGGTATATTCAGTAAATTATCGCCCAGTAGTCAGAGCTAAAGCAGAAATGCGTGAAATACACCGCCAGCTCTCTTCGAATTGAACCGAACCATTGCTTCGGTCACTCGTCTGGTCTGCTAGTTCTATATTAGCTACCAGTTTGTTTCGCACTCTTGGCTTCCTTAAGAGGTTTTCCATCTCCAGCTCAGTCACTTTCCTATGCCGTGCTGATGAGTGCTAATAAGCACGAAACTGCAGTCCTCGGCTGGAAATGACTGAGCTGGCTGTGTATTTCACGTATTTCTGCTTTAGCCCTGGCTACTGGGCGGAAATTTACAGAGTATTAAGCAATTTCATTTTCAATTCTCGCTGTGAAAAGTATGTTTTACCACATAAGGGAAACTTAGATTTTTTATTCTTGTAAATTTTTACTTTACAAACAAACCTTATTTTAAAATTTACGTTCTCATTTTCAATACCTCAAATTCAATTGTTTTTAATTAAGAAAAAAAGATATTTTTCTCTAAGAAGAAAGAAAAATTGATATTAATGAGTGTTAAGCCAAAATTGAACCCTGGCTGCCTTAACCCTTTTATCGAGGACTCGGGCATGGGCAGAGTTACTTTTGCATCTAGGGGGAGCCCCAAGGCCGTTCATGTAGGAGATCCGGGGGAATTTATCTCCCACCCCAGGATTTTAGAAATACGTTTTTTTTTTTTTCATTTGTGTATGTACTCTGTAAAACCGTACAACTTTAGACCAGTGTTGCAAATTTAGATCATAGAAGGAGTGGTCGTTGGAGCTAAGCTAAAAAGTCTTTAAAAAAATTCAGTAGGTTCGCAAGTATTGTCCAGCGATCAGCGAAGTTCATGTTTGTCAAAATTCATTTGTGTTGGGAGATTTTTTGAAATTTTTGTTTAAGCTCTCTAAGTCTTCTTCAAAACCTATATTTGCCAATTGAATTCTCCGAAGATAAATTTGTTACTTAATTACTCAGGCATCTAAAATGATTTAGCCTTGTCGGTGAATCCTAATGTTGCTTTGTTTACTTGTCGATTCGAAGTAAACAAAATGTGGGAATTCGAGTTGCAACTTTACACCACCCATTTTTGCAGTCATCTGTAAATATTCTGCAAACAATTTTGTATTGTCTTGAGCAGTTTTTTAATTTTCAGGTTTTCTTTGGTTTTAGATATGAATTCAGGGAAAAGAAAAAAGATAGGTCCTTACCTCAACTATTCGCCTGAACTGATGGAAAAGGTGATCCAAGAAATCAGGAGCAACCAAATTTCAACAAGACAGGCAAAAAAGGGTAAATTTTGGTGTTGGCCTCATTTCCCCCATGTCATTTGGTACAAAAAAAAAAAAAAAAAAAAAAACTAAACAAAAATGATCTTGAAAAAAAAAAAAAAAATCCAGGAGTAGGTACCTACTAATTGCTTTTTCAGACGCTCATATTTATATATCTGAACTAAATATTGTATTTTTCACAAATGTTAAGTGGAAGGAATGTGAATTCCTCGACGCGAGGATCGCTGAGAGCATACATAGTGCTGCCATCTGTCGAGAAATTCACATTCCTTTCACTTAACACTGAAAAAGTATTTAAAAATTTATAAATCTGGAAAAAGTAAGTACAATTTATTATTATTATTATTTTTTTTTTTTTTTTTTTTCAATTTTTGCAGTGTACAGGATTGGAACAGAACGATCTATGCATTGTAACTTCAGACCGGCGGTTTAGCAATGCATATCAAGAAAAATATGAGGTGGTCTAAAGTTGTCACCAGAGTGTGCAAACTTTATACCACTATACAAAAATTTTCCCTTCCCTTTATGTGTAATTTAGATTTTTTTTCGAAGCGTCACTCTACAGCTGAGATGTATGGTAGTGTATGGTTAAATTCTCAACCTTTTTTGGCAAAAAATAAAGAAAGTATGAAGAAAAATACACATGAAGTAGTCTAAAGTTGTACGCTTTTACGGTACCACCCCCTTTAGAGCAAGGGCGCACCGACCCCCTAAATATCGCAAAGACTCCCCTCACCCTCGTTGGAAAAACTTTGAAATGACAGTCTGTTAACCTTAGCTATAATTTAAGTGAAAAGACCACACAAAAATGTGCAGGGCCGCAGAGAGCCATGACGGGCCCCTTGTCAGCTTTGTCGCGTCGCCAGGACCCTTCCCCGACAAAAAAGAAAGAAAAGAGAAATCGGATAGGAAAAAAAGAAAAAGGAAAGAAAAAAATTAAAAAACTGTTTAGTACTAGAAAACAATTAACTTATAGTACCACAACAGTAAATAGCAAAAGAATAAAGTTCACTTTATTTTTACGTTTACGCTTAATTGGAGTTCCCCTCCCCTCCCCTTTGTCTCTCTTCTTTTGTTTTTTTTTCTTTCTTTTTTTACGTCTGTGTTACGCCCCCCCCCTTCCTCCCCACAATAACCTGGTCCCTTATTTAAGACTAGGCTGAGGTGTCGTCTCGTCGGACCTGCATGCATGTGTGTGCGTGTGACAAGTTTTGGTAATAAGATTGGAACCGTTTAGTAATAACAGCGAGTGTCGTATCGTCGATTTTTTTTCCAAGATGGGGAAAAGAGTTAAAAAATTGAAACGGTCACCGTTACCAACAAGTTTTTTTCTTTTATTATTTTATTAGCAGAACGAAAAGAAACAGAGTGAATTTATAAAACGCATGATAAATTTAATACTGGAAAATTCTTAATGAATTATTTGATTTTTTGACTGAGGGATAGATTTCAAACGTTAACTTGTCCTAAAAACGTAGTTTTAGCCTTTTTTCTTTTTTTTAGAAACTTATTGGAGGAAGGACGGAGGGAGAGTAAAGAATCGAAGGGTATCCCTGGAATTTTTTCGAAATTGAAGTCATAATAATACAGTTTTAACCGTTACAGCTGTTAGGGGAAGAAAGTCACTAGGAGGGATTCAGGAAATTTTGAAATTTGACGACAAAAATCGTAAATTTAGGTAATTTTTAGGGAAAAGGGGATGGGGGCTCTCTCCCATTTTTTTCCTAAAAATTTTAGTTGTTTTTAAGCCTTCTTAGGTGAATTTAGGCAGTTGGAGGACCCAACTGATGTCTATTTCAGGCTAAGGTCCCTATATGTACGAGCCGACGCATCAGCGCGTGTTTGAGTGGTTGTCTTTCTTAGCAAGTTATCGCGCTTGGTGATTGTTCACTGCGATCAATTATTAGCGACACGTGAATTGTTTATTAAATAAAATATTATTTTCGGCAAATTTGGTGAAATCCGAAACATTTGCAGTGGTAACCCTCGCAGTGTAACAATGAAAAACCCGATCCAAAATGGCTAAACTTAAGGTGATGCCTCGTCCTATATATATATATAGACTCTATTTCAGGCTATCTAGTGGAAGACAGGGTTTGAATTAGAGATGAGACGGGCTCAGCCCGAGCCCGGGCTCGGACTCAAGTCTCGAGCAAGACTAACCTATGCATTCATTTTTGACTATTTTCAGTTTCTAAAATGGCTGTGATTCAATACAAAATTATTTTACATAATGCACACAGGGTAATAGAGATAAAAACAGTAGACAAAATTTTTCTACAATATTATCTCAATCAATTCTAGACTGAAAATCACTTCGTATGCAACAAAGATCGGAAAGCTATTTGCTCTTGATTTTGATTACGTGAGTAGATTGATTTTCCCTTGTCGCCAATCTCTTGGGAATGACTATCTGTCTTGGCGAAAACACTATATAACTCTCCAAAACGCATGCTAACCGCCTAATTCACCATTAACCTGGGTCCACCTTAACCTCGCGGTTAAACGCGAAACCGGTCCTTAACCCGGAGTTACCGCCGATTTCGTATTCACCGTCAACTTCAACTACGCGCCGACAGGTTTCCAAAACCATGCGTGGTTGAAAAACCTAACCAAGCTCCGGAGCAAGGTTAAAGGCTTGGTTTGCCTTCTGAGCATGCGCATTACAAGTAAACATTAGAAGCAATGATGGCGGTTCGAGGCGATCTTCGCTTGAAGGTAAGATATTTTTATTTCCTATAAATGAAAGTTTTTATTTATGTTATTGCTGTCCAGTACTGTATATGTCAATAGTATTCGTTCATAAATTTCCACTCTGGATTTGATCGGTCGTTTTTTGCGCGTTAAAAGATGCAACTTCATCACTTTCCATTCCTATTCATTCCATAGTTTATTTCAGCTTTACGAGTAATGATATATTAGTGGACTGAAAAATAGTAATTCCAGAGTTGGTATGACAAAAAATCTCAGTATTAATAATTGCGCATTTAATGATTGAGTTGAAAGTAGTGTTACATACAATATCTACCAAGTATATAATTTGTATGTACTCGGTAGGTTAATTTTTGGTACTCGGTCAAATTTTAACTATGTTCTCTGCTTATACCGAATAGTTTTGAAACACTTCACCGATAAAAAATATTTTAAATTAATTTAAAGTTTCAGTTTGCAATCACTTACTACGACTTGACTCTTAAAGTATGACTGTGTATTGTTTATGAAAATTAAGAAAAACTCAACATGTAAAGCAAAGTAAAATTTTAATATGCATGTGTCATTTTCACCATTCTTTTTAAACGTGGGGAAGTTAAAAAATATGGAACTTAAGTTTTTTTTATTGTTATTATTTTTAACAAATATACTTTTATATGTGCAAATTTCTAATATTTAAAAGAGCTACTAATAAATTCTAAAATTAGTTGAAATTTCATCTCATTTAATTCAATTTTTTTTGCCTATATTTTAAAATATAATTGTAATTTTTTTCTTAAAATCTGTGAGGAGTGCTTAGTTAAATTTCAAATTCTAAAATATCATTATGTGTTTAAAATTGATTTTAATGTTCCAGGGTCATTTCACGACATTTATATCAAGTCCATAACGAGGCCTTTTTTTGCCATAACTTTTTAATTTACTGTTTGATTTGCAAGTTATTTTAATTTAAGTTGATGTATTAGTAGGAAAATCTCAAAATAAAATAATATGCTAATCAAACAATAAATTAAAAAGTTATGGCAAAAAAAGGTCATGTTACGGATTCTGCATAAATGTCAAAAATACTGTGAAATGGCCCTCTAATCAGTGTAACATGCTTCACATTTATGTCAATGGTTTTTATTTATTTATTTACTTATTTATTTTTTAAATTTAAAGATACTTTGTATTTGACCAAGTACGTGCTCACCTTGAGTGCTGCTTGATACCACACTAGTTGAATGTAAAGATTTTGAGAAAGCCCTTAATTTCTACATTGTATGAATGTCAGTGTATGCTATGCTATAATCTCTCTATGGCCCCTGCCGCATCGTGGCCATCCGAAGAGATGACAATCATCTTTTGCCCTCCCCCCTCTCACAAAGAATAGTACAGTTCTGAACATTTTTTTAAATTAAATATTGCCTAATTGAAAATGTATTCTGAAATCATCAGATCATATTTGACATAAAAGACACATATTAAATCAGGCCCAGATCTATGTGGCTGCAAACTTTACAGTGGGGGGGGGGGGGGGTCCTTAAGGAGCCCGACGGCCCACAAAAATTGAAAAAAATCTAGCTCACTCAGACGACAACTGACTCACTTATTGACGTTGCAAATGCACACTGCTCGCTTCTGGGGAGGGACCCTACAGGTTTTGTTGCTGGGGGTCAAAAATTTGTCGATTCAGGCCTGAATTAAGTCTATATCCTAGAATTACAGAAACCATTTTTAAAAAGTAATTATATTCAAAAAAAAAAAACCCTTCAAGTACGACATAGTAAAAAGTTTAATTAATGGGGCTCTCTCTTATCTTGTCACCTGGGGCAATTGCATCGCTCTCATCTTCAGACAGCCCTGTCCGCGAAATCATACTATGAGCCTCTTCCATTTTCACCAGTAAGTATACAAGCATAATACTGTAAACTAATTTGACTGGTGTAAAATCTTGGTCTTAAAATGATTTAGCATTCCCTCATTTAATTTTAAATTAATTTCATTATAAATTACTATACATTAAATAAATACCTTTGTGCATAAAAAAGAAAATAGGAAATAACATCGTCAAAAAGCAAACTGCAAATTGCTGCAGTCGCAGGTTTCGGCGTTACAAGGAACACCTTTTTCAGTGCAAGAGAAATAAGCTTATAGATTGAAAGAAAAGACATCCACTTTTGTTGGGTGTTGGTTTTGACGTTGTTATCTCTTATTTTACAAATTATTGTGTGCTCAAAATCCAAACTGATATTTCAATTAGTTCCAAATCCTTCTCATGTATGTCAGTGAATTTTTGTATAGGTCTATTGATATTGATACTACTTAGCGGAATAGCAGTGGGTGAAAGTACTTGGCACTGCCTAAAGCCACTTCTTTTTTATACTTTACAAAAGCATCATTTATAAAGCTTTTTATGCACTATGTATTCTTTTATCGACACATTGTTTGTCACTTACCATGTATTTGTATTTATTTGAGCAACACAAAATTTCAAAGACTGTTGTATTCAGGACTCGATTCACTATAAGGACCAGAAAGTAATAATTAAGCTTTCAAGAGCAACATTGGTGTTGGTTCTTTTTTATTTTTTTTAACAATTGGTATTTACACCATCAGAAATTAGTTTCAACCTCATTCATGTAAATACTAAAGTGGTGCAAGTTGCAGTTCAACCGTTTTCTGATAGACAGTAATCGTTAAACAGAGTTGTGTTTTGTGCAAAAGTGGCAACGACCTAAATTTAATGTTCTTGTCATAATACATGAGGGCAAAAAACTGTATTACAGATAATAGCTGTTCTTTAAAAATTCCGAGTTTCTTGGAAGATTTGCTAATTTCAAGTATACAAAAAGCAGCCAATAATGTTAACATAACCTATTAATGAATTGGGTATAGTGTAGAATTTTAAATGTGTTGCTATTGTTGCCAGTGTGTATTAGAGTTGTGGTACAACTGATTACTTTTTTTTAATTCAAAAAATTATTTTTATCTGCATTTTGACTTAATTTGTTTTCCAGTTGATTCCGAGGTGACTCTGGATACTGAGGTTTACAACTTGCTACACGCTATCTCATGAACTGATACAACTGGTCTCTCTGTCAAAAGGAAGTTAAAATTTATCTTAGTTGGTTTTTTATTGTATTTGCTTTTAAAAGATTGAATCCTAAACTAAACAGATTGAATCCTGATTATGTACTCAATTAGCTGAAATAAATTTTACATACCTCTGCAACTTGTTTTATATCATTAGTTATTTTATACACAAGACACAACAAAAAAAAACTGATCGTCAGTTAAAATTATATTTACTAACTATAAATTATACAGTGGTATCATTAATTCAATAATAAGGTGTCCAATTTAAATGAGTTCTTCACTATTTTAATGTACTTTTGTTGCTTAGCATTTGAAATGATTTAAAACGGCTTAATTAAATTAAAATCATGGTTTGTATAAAGTGATTTAAAAAATCAAATTAAATTCAACTGTGAATGAACTGAATAAAAAGTCATTGATGAAAATAGTTTGTCAAAACATTAGGTATATCTTTACTTGTTAATTGATATTTCAATGTGTTCAAATGTGAAAGATATTGTGTAACAGATTAAAACATTCCATTTAAAAATTATTAAAAGTGTACACTATTGCTGTTTATGCTTCAGATATCCATTGAAATAGTGAATTAAATAAGTTTTTTTTTTAGTTATAAATATTGTCATGAAAGTAAACTTTCAGTATAGCATAATTTATTTTTCTACTTTTAATAGGGAAAGTAAGTGCAAAATATTTTTTTTTTTTAAATTCATTTGCACTTGAGTGCATGCTTCATTCTTGTTTTACATTCAGTGCAATACCGAATAAAAAAGTGCACAGAAATAATGGTTTCCTTTTATAAAAATTAATGTATTGACTTAATATGAAACTTAATTCAAGTGCCTCAAAGACCACGGCTGTGGAATTGGAGGGAAAATTACAGAAGAGCATTAGACTCTGACTTCTTTTCTCCAAAATCAGTTAGACTCCACTAGCACTGCCAGAGTTGCAGGTTTTTGAGGGAGAATGCGACTTCAACTCTTGGAATTTTTAACCTCCATCTCCGCAGCCCTGTCAAAAACTAAAAAAATCTTATTTTTTTTTATTGTACTTTGATTATGTTTGAAAGTAAAGTCATTGTAAAAATTGCAAGTCGTGCAATTACAGAATTGTGGCATTTGAGAAAAGTTATTTTTTCTTTTTATCATGTGTAAGTTTATGAAGAAGTACTCCAAATTAGCAGAGTTCAAATGGTAGTTATTATCAAAGTAGTAGGTGTTCCTATTCACCTGGTAAGTAGCAGATCTTTAAATTCTCTAGAAGGTAGGTATTCCGCAATGTTGGTATTGTCCGTTTTTCACAAGAAGGCACTTGACTCCTCCCTTGTCACATGGTGGTTCTATTTCGCTGTTTTCGGCAGAAGGTATGTTCGGATCACAGCATTTTGTTGTAAAAGCAGCGGTTTTTAAAACTTAAGAATAACTGAAATGACAACAGGCAAGTGATGTATAAGACATTTTTGCGCATTAAAATGCACACCCAAGTTAAGCTGTCTGGTTGTCTCCTTTAGAACAAGTGGATTGCGTACCGATCACCCCTGAGTAAAATGGAACTCAGCGTTCAAGGTGGCATGGTGAAGTGCCTTCTCGTGAAAAACTGACAATATCTCGCTTGATGTGGGGGTAATTTTTAGCCTCATGGATATCAGCTTAGAAACATGTGACAAAGGGATTGCACTTAAAAAACAAATGACGTTAGAGAAAAAAAAAAATTGAATTTTGACATTTTGAATTCAAATTATGTTTTCGCAATCGTGAGTGTGTGTATGTAGGCGTGTGTGTTTGTATGTGTGTGTGGGGGGGTATGTGTATGTGTCTGTGTGCTGTCATAAGTGTGTGGGTAGTTGTGTGTATGAATGTGTGTGGGGGGGGATATGTGTTTGTGTCTGTGTGCAGGCATGAATGTGTGGGTAGTTGTGTGTATGTGTGTGTGTGTGTGTATGTATGCGTGTTTGTGTAGTTTTGATGTATGCGTGTGTGTGTAGGATATGGATGCAACCTGGAGGCGGTTTTCGCTAGAGGAGCCGGTCGACGGTGGTGCTGCAGAGGGTGGAGGTGAGAAAATAAAATGATAGGAACGCCAAAAACAGTCAAATGAAAGCAATAAGCAATCGTGATTGCTCAATAAGTAAAATCTGTGGAGAGAATACAGAAAGTGTCGGGAGGATATGAAAGCAGTTTCAGACAACAGGAAATGCTAGAGTCAATTGCACTAGAAAATGCAACTCAAAGGGACAAACTTCGACTTGTGACGACAAAATTTTACATTAAGTGTTATAAATCCTCGAACTAGTTTTGAACTTCCCAGGGGCGCGGAGGGAGCTGGTGTCAATATTGCACCTTCAACAATGCGATACAGGCTGTTAGAACACTGGCGGAGAGGATGTTAACAGTACAAGAAACATTTTCTCATGTCTGTTATAAAGAAAAAAAGGTTAAAATGGGCATTGAAATACAAAACATAGTTTCTTTTTTTTCTGACGAAACAGATTTTGTGATTCAGGGATTTAAATCCAAGTATGTGAGAAGGAGCAAAAAAGAACCCAAGTATCTACCCCAAAACAGGGGGCCTACCCTGCCTAAGAGCAAGGGTGCACTCCACCTAAATATTGCAAAGATTCCCCTTCCTAAAAGCAAAAGCCCCCCCCCCCCTTAAAAAGAGAAATGCCCCTAAAAATTTCAATGGCACAGTCTGTGCTATGACCCCTCCTAGGTGGGTACCCCTGCCGAAAAGATGTTTCGGGGTTGTTTCTGTGTTTGGGAGACTAAATCTCTTGTTATTGTAGAAGGAATAATTAATTATTCCAATTACAAAGTTATACTGTCCTGAAAAATGCTAAAGCATTTTTCGATTGAAATCAATTGTCTAAACTATGGTGTAAAGGAAGTTGCTTTTTCCGAAAGACAGCGCACTATGCCATTTTGAAGCAAATTAACAATATGTGCTAAAAAAACAAACTTACTGTATTGGACTGGTCCAGGAATTCACAGAACTTGAATCAGAAAGAAAATTTATGGGCTGCATTAAAAAACGGCCAAGTAAGACTGCATAGTGATGGAGAAGCTAATTTCGGCCATTATTGGCTTATGGTTAAGATATATTGAACTTAAAACTATACGGACCAGCCAAGTACATACCATGCTGAAACGTGTCTGTGATGTTATAATGTCTCGGGGGGGGGGGGGGGCACTTAATTATTAGTTTTGAATATTCATAGAAAATGTGAGTAAAACTGAATTTTAAGCCAAAAAATGCTTTTTTTCATGTTTATGAGGCAGTAAAAAAGTTCTTTGTTGCACATTTATAAGCCATGAAAAGAAAACCATTAAAAATGTCCTCTATTATTTCTTATTAAATTGATTAATAAAAACTAAAAAAAAAAAAAAAAATGTATCTATATTGAACTTGTTTTATCTCAACTTATTATTACTAGAGAGCTCCTGGCATGAAAGAGGTTTAAGTAACATTTTTAGTCAGATATAACACTTCTTTTATTGGAATAAAATGATTCGTCACTAAAAATTTAGTTTCTTTAATCAAAACAGATAAGCAGATTAAAATTAACTACGTTATTAGTATCAATACAGCCTAGATTAAAAAGAATAGCTACCTTCATTATTTGAAGAAAAAGATTATTGGCTTAGGAAAATAAACTGAAAATTGGTCACTACCCATCTCCCCCCCCCCCCTCCGAAGCTTTATAATAAGTTTAAATTACATCTGTAATTGTGTATGCGTAGATTCAAAGAAATAATAGAAGTAATACATTTGTTAACACAATTGGCTACTCAAATTTAGCTCCACGTTTTTACTTACGCCTCTGACTTTAATTTAAGAAAATCTTGAGATTATATTCTTTATTTTGTTTGGTAATGAACTGTGTTCATTTATTTTTTTCAAATCAAAGAGAGCAAATGCTATCTTCCTCTCGCAGCACGGAATGAAACAGCAACGGCGAACGGTCGTCCAGAATGTAAACAAAAAACGTAGAAAATCATGTGATCACTGTTGACCAATAGGATGCGTGGTGTGCTCGCAAAGTTGAAAAACCACGAAGTTGGGAAACTCCGGGGTCTTTTTCGCCGGTGAATACTGGAAATTTCACCTCGTGGTTAAAATCTCAACCCCGAGTTAACGAACCGCGTGGTTAAAGGCGTTTTGGTTAGGTTAACGGTGAATTAGGCGGTAAGCCTTCCTTGTGATACTTCTCGTCGTCGTGGTAAAAACACTTGGAAAGAAAGTCTAAAAATCAATATAAGCCTGATTTTAGGTTATGAAATCAACTTAAAATGCCAAATTAGGGGGTATTCGGAACTCCAGCGCTCGAATACGCTACCTTGCGGTGATTTACAAAACTGCAAATGAAACTAAAACATTGCCACGTTGCGTTCCACGTGTGTCTGTTGACGTAAACACAGGCAGTTTGTTCTGAGTATTTATTAACGCAATCGATGTGTCTTAGTTTGCTTTCAGCTACAGAAATTAATTCGTCCCTTAGTAGTATTCTCGAGCTTCTCAAAATAATGTTAGTTTTCATTATTTCCTTAATAATTAATGAAAGCGAAAATTCTGGATTAACAAACTTGGGTAAAGTTAGGCAAGGTAAAAAAATTTATTGTTTTGTATGATTTTGTAAGAATATAGGGTTTTTTTTCATCTTAAATTAATTAAACTTACCATATTTTACAGCAGCATTTAGTTGGAATGGACAGTATGCAAAATATTTTCTTGAATATATTATCGTGGAACATAATGAATAACCGAGAAAGAATTTACTTTATTCCTTTTATTCTCAGCTGAAAGGTTTCGCCAAATTTGTTTAGGGTTATAGTTTTAGTATAGTGCGAGCAAAGTAGCATCGGCGAGATTTCGCGTTTTTAGTTAAACCATTTTTAATTTTATCATGAGTGGAATAAAATGGTAGTAAGATTACAGAATTCGATAAGTGAAAAGAAATAATGGTCAATCAACTGAAAAGAAAACTACCACCATATATCCGTGAGAATTTTGTTGATGATTTGCATAACGTTGCACAATTAAATCGTAACTCAGAAATTAGAAAAATCGAAACAGAAAATTTTTAAATTAACCGATTCGGGAATTCGAGAGAAATAACTCAGCTACAAATGGAAAACAATAAGCGCTAGCCAAGCAAGGCAAAAAAGTATCATCTTCTTTCGATAACAATTTGTAATGTCATATTGAATTTTCTAGCATTAATTGTTATTCTTGTCAGGCCACAATTATTATTTAGTTTTATCAAGAATTGATGAATATCGAATTCAACATCGTGGAAATGGCTGCTTAGAACTACGAACTACGTAGTTTGCATTAATCTTTGATGTTTAGTAATGCTTCTTGAATTCTCATTTCTTTCTACGTGGGCCAGAATATCCACAAGACTTTGAAAATTAATTTAAAAAGAATAAACCAAAAAAATCATACGTACGAACAAAAATCACAACACTTTTAGCATTTTCTTCGTTACCATGTGCGTTTGTTTTAGTTTTTAAGTCCGCCATTAGACAGTGACTTCAGTGCCTCCTATAGTTCGTTGGAGTTGCGAATTCCAACAATCCCTCGAACTTCGAGTAAAGTTCACTTTGAGCAGCTTTTAAAAAGCTTTAACATGCTGCAAAAATGGATCAAATATGATTTTTTTTTCGATGAGATATTCGCAAATTTATGATTTTCTTTAAATTGGAATACAAATCATGGAATAATTTTCTTCTAAATGAAAGGTACCCTATGTTCACCCCGACACTCATGAGAAAACGTGTATACGAAATTTCATTATGATCGGTTGGGTAGTTAAGGAGTGAAAAGGTAACAAACAAACAAAGTCACTTTCGCATTAGTAAGGATGTGTTTCTTAGTTTCTTTTCAATTGTATGCATACAAAAATAGTATATTTATTATTATATAATAATTTATTATATAATTATTATATAATAACCGGTCGCTACAGGTTGGTTGATCACGTGATAGCTAATGATAACGTGATTCAATCAACCAATCAACAGCTTTAAAAAAGGGGGATTTCAAGGGGACATTTGCCGTGGCGACAGCACCTCCAAGAGCGAAATGGGAAGATTGGGCGGCGGGCATATTGGGTATCGGGAACAGAGGGCCCAAATGTGCTCGGCGACCAATTGACGGCGCCCAAACTTCCTAAGACCGTCCCATGAGGGGGGCAAAAAGTTAAGATGCTAATTTATTTTCAATTTAATTGATCAGGGACGTGCGCAGAAATTTTGGGATCCGGCACACATGACTTTTCCGGGCTCCCCTTCATATTGTTTACCCCTATATTTTACGCCTCGTTTCAAAAACAATGGGCCCCTTTCAGGCTCCTCGGGCCAGCAGGTGTCCCTTCTCCCCCCCCCCCCCCCCCCCAACGGTGTGAGTTCGCAGAGCATGTATCCTCCACCAGTCGTCCGAGGTTAACTGCAGAGATTAACCGGTCCGGTTATTCTATGCGAACATACCTAATGCGTTCGCACTCCAGGTAGTTCTGTCCTCTGTCAGTCAGCTGTGTTGAAAGGCTGCGCCTATTGACACGGAAAGCCCGTGGCAGTAAGTAACCAAAATAAGCTATTGTCACGGGCGACGGAAGTGTGACGGTTACTATAATTGGCAGTTTATCACTTTTTTCTTTGCCAAGCACAGAATCTTGGGGAAAGGGAAAATCTTCGTTTTTCGTATGCAACGTTCCACGTGTTGCATTGTTGCATTGCTGTTTGTAGGTATTAATTCTGAGTCGATGCGCGGGGGTCGTCTATATAATAAAATTGCGTTGTTGTTTAGATTCTTAAATACATTTTATCCATTACTTTTCACATTTTTTTTTTCTCGCAATTGTTTTTTAAATTGTTTGAGGATATTTTACAAATTATGATTGGGGGCTGGGTGTTCATTAACATTGTTTTTTTCGCTACATTTTTTTTACTTCTTATTTTCTATCTCGGAAAGTGTACGTTATAATAATGTAGACATTCCGAGTTATGCATTGCCGAATGACGCATAATGCATTTTTTTTTATCCGGTTTTACTTTGTAGTTAAATTGTAGTTCATATACGATTTGAGGTGAGCAAGAGGATAAGAGGATTGCTTTTAAAGATTGAAATTCATGTTGCTGGGGCAGGGAAGTGCACGGGGGGGGGGGCGCCTATTGGCCTCGGTTCGAGCCTGAAGAGGGCCCGAGATTGTCAATATGAGGGGTGAAATTCTTTCTAGGAACGTAGGGGCAAACAGTATGGAGAAGAGCCCGTATAAGTCATTTGAAACGGGGCCCAAAATTTCTGTGCACGCCCCTGTGCACTGAATATCAAAAGATTTTTATGCCTACATATACATTTTGTACATTATATCAAAATTATTTTTGAATTAATTACTTTATTTAATGGACGAGCAAATATGATTTGAAGTGCTAGTAAAGGGAAGATAGTTTTAATGCCTTGCAGCAGGCCCGACAATTAGGAGGTTCATTAGGGACCATTGCCCCTCTGTCTAGATTAAAATTAATGAATTTTTACAAAAATGGTCGCGTGTTTTTTTTTTTTTTCTTTTTTTTTTTTTTTTTTTTTTCGACATAGTTTGCGTTGAGTTCTAAAACCTCCCAGAGAAATTTGAAATGACAGGACTGACTTTGCCAATTATTCGAGAGCAGGGAGTCTTGGAAACCCATATATAAATGTAATTTTTAGAGTTGGACTAAGAAAATTTATGTTTCGAGGCATTAAATTAAACGGGACCGCCGAGAGCCAAGGCAGGCCCCTTTGTCATTTTGGTCGGCGCTCCCCCCCCCCCCCAAGCAATATATAAAAAAAATCGTTGTCATTCTAAAAAGTTAAGGTTTTAATTAGTTTCATTCACTACGATGAAATGTTTTGAATTATATTTATGCTCAAACTTTATTTAAGAAATTGGCTGTGCCAGTACCTAGGGAGACAAAGGTGGGATAGGGGCCCCCTCCTCTTAAGGGCGACCATGCACAGAGCTATACTACCATGCTAAACGCAAAAGTTGTATGCATCTGCAGCTCAGTTCAAAACGAGAAATTGCAGTTTAAAGTTCTGCGCGTCCATGTGCTTGATTTAAATCTAACTTTTTTTTAAAAAAAAATATTTCCCATTGTCATATTACCGTAAAACATTTTAGATAGGTGAAATATGTGACAAAAAGAACCACATGGTGACAGTAACTCAATTTTGATAAAAAGTGCAGATACGACTTTTGTGCTTAGCACTGCAGTATTTAAGTAAAAATTATGGCCTGTGTTTAATCGATGTTTTAAAATAATTACTTTATTGAACTGAGAGTGCATATGAGGCAGTGAGAAGCAAAGGGATAAAGTGGCAAAATCAAAACTGGAAAATGTCCATTTAAAAAATAGATCCTTGTGCAAATCTCAAAGTGACTCCAAGTTGAGTCTGTATTTACTATTAAAAGCTATATCATAAATACCTTTGATATTGATGGTAAACTAGCAAAGTTTAACCCCATTTCATATTATTATCGTATACTATATCTCTTCTACTTTTTAAACGTTGTGATATGAAGTTACCACTAAATTTAGCATGGTTGTGTTAATACGGAAGTATCGAAATATTTATTATAATAAGCCGAAATGGGCCGAAGTCTGATGCGCGGGGGGAGGGGGACAAAATGAATTTCATGCCCAGTGTCTTCAAAAATCTTTAGTCGGGCCCTAGGGGGGCCCTGAAATACAAATGAGCTTCATGTCCAATATCAGAATGATCGGGCTCTGCCCCAAACATTTATCATAATTTGAATCTATAGATTTCTGCAATCTGCCAACTTTACGAAACTGAAACGCGTTTTCGTAATTCTTAACCCCCATCCACGTACTTTAAATCACATATATGTGAGGCAGTGAGAAGCAAAGTGATGTAAGGGGAATTTTTATCAACAAATAAAGATATTTTTTCCTTGTCTTCGCTTTTGCGAAAATATCAATGACATCATTGTACTCTCAATTCTGAGTGAAACCATTATTTATTTTTAATTAGCATGATAAATTAAGGAGATTTTGGGCCCCTCTGAAATCTAAGAATAGGGGACCTGTGCCCTGCGGTAATCAGGCTCTGGTTTGGGATGCCATTAAAAGTTTTTGGGGTCGTGTGACTTTGCATTTTGATATTGGTTTCGTTTTGGGTGGTCTCGCTCGGGGGGGGGGGGACAACAAGGCACCGAGAACAAGCCGCCGAGAGCCAAAGCGAGCCCCTTGTCAGTTAGGTCACCGGGCCCTGTCAAGGGGCTGGCAGAGTTACCCACTAGGCTGACATGGACTCGCGTCCTCCTTGTTTGAAGATGAGCAATCTTGCATATATGTTAAACTAGTGCAGTAACGCACATTCTTTCTGGAATGTTTTTGAATTAATTTATGTATTACTTCATTCAATGAGGGTGCGTAGTGCAGTTTTTAGTTAGAGGGAAATGTTTTAGCCCCTTATAAATTTGCATCATATAATGTGGGATCAGTCGTGAATGTCTGCTCGGTAAAAACTTTGGACTCGTGACTGGAGGTTCGCGGATTCGATAGCTGCCGTTGCTGGTCAAAGACCTTCGTGTACGCAATAGTGACGAGTGCGCGTTAAATTTACAGTGTTCACAAAGTTCTCCTAGTTCTCGTTCCAAATCAATACCTCGTTCTGGGTGTGCTGCAAGTGCGGTGCGGCTCCTAGTCTTGAAGTCAAGAAACAGAGTCGTCTTCAGTGCCCCGTATCTAACCAAGCCACGTTATAGTATAATAGTTAGAAGGTACGGGGGAGGGGGGGGGCACACGGAAAGGCACTTTGGTGCATTGTAAGTAATTGTTTATAAACATTTATACAAAAGCAATTTATCTTATCATTTTGCGACGCGCGCGTGTATGTGCGTTTTCTTTCTGCATTACTAGTAGCTCAAGTGTATACAAGTATGTATCATCTTTTTGCAGATGAATTTTTCATCTTGAATTGACAGACAATCATTCAGGGCAGTTATTTCCAAGTTTTTCAGGAAGGTGGCAAAAAGTGCAAACCCAATACAAAACTACAAGGGAAAAACAACAAAACACAATAACACAGGTGTTCTCAAACTGGATGCTATAGAAAGAGGTGCGGGGGGTCGCGAACTGTCCATGGTATTAATATATATGTATGGTAGGTGTGGCCAAATGCCATATGAATCAGTTCGGTCATCCCCCCCCCCTCCTAATTGAGCGGAGAAAAATTCGCCAGATCGTGATTCATTGTAATCAGAAGTCCAACTGATGATATAGCTTTATTAACAAGCAGATTGCCACAGAATAATTTAGCGAAAGTTATTGGAGGATCAGTATGACAAAAAAAAAATAAATTAATAAAAAGAAAGACTAAGAACATTCATTTGAGATTGATGTCTTGAATTCAAATTATGTTTTTTGCCATCACAAATTTCAACAAGACCCAACTGGTAGGGTTTCTTGTTTTTACAAATGGAATAGAATGGAAATGGCCAAGAACTTTGCACCCGACATATTATGACTGCTGATTTTCTAGAATAAGTAATGTGGGGCATATCTATAAAAAAAAACCGGAGATTAGGAAATAGAAATTTCAGGGAAAGCAAAAAACTTTTCTTATTATCGATAATATATTTCTTTATTTTTCCAAAAATATTATCAATTTCTCAGCGCAAAAGGTCCCCTATGCTTGAATAACTTTTCTTTGTGTCAAGGAATTTTTAAAGTTTTTTTTTTTTAATACATATTTATTTACTTTATGGTACAGTCGATCCTCGTTTTACGCGGATTTATTTTACGCGGTTTAAGATTTGACACCTTTATTTTATTTTACGCGGAGGAGTTTCGGTTTTACGTTCGGTTTGATGGGGCAATGCTAACAGATAAAATCCCCCCCCCCCCCTTTCAAAATTCAAACTCCTAAAGATTTCAGATTACATGTAATCAATTTTGAATTTTGGCGTGCTAATAATCGAGCTTGGGCTACTGGAGACATTTTATATGGGATTGTTCCAGAGCTTCTTCCAGAAGTAAAGTTATTAAACTCACACAGTTCAGAACTCACTGGAAGAAAAACTTTTAGGAGTGACAAAGGAGGACAAGAGCAACGAGGATACCGACATCGATGCCACAGAACCAAGAACGTTAACATTGAAAATTTTCAGTCATTCCTTTACACTAGAAATAATCTTTCTGATTTGTTACTGTAGGAAGATTCTATCATGGAAATAATCATGGTGCGTCAATGCTATGCAAAGAACTGCAGAGTAAAATTATTAACTGCTAAAATACTATCATAGCCAGCTCCTTTTCATTAACACTAAATTAATTTGTGTTTTCTTTATACATGTTGTGCCCAGAAATTGATTAAGTACACATTAAACTTGTTATGCAACATTAGTCATCACTAGAATGATTTTTTTTTTAATCTACGGAACCTAACCCCTATTTTAACACTAATGTTAAGTCTTAATTTACGCAGCCTTTCCGAGGAACGTAACCCCCGCTTAAAACGAGGGTCTACAGTATTTGATAAAATTATCTTCAATTGTTTACATGGGCCAGGGGGAGGGACAATTGTGCACAAGCCTGGGGTACATATGAACAGGATAAATAAATGAAATACAAGCAGGTCCGGATCTACGTACTCGCAGACCACGCGGTGAGGGGGGCCCATAGCCCAAGAAACTGACAAAATAAATTTTTAAAAACTTTACTCAAGTTTTAACATTAACAGTTTAAGAATACATTTTTGTAATGTTGTTAGAAAAAAATTGAGGAAAATTAAAATTCAACAAATATTACTAAAGCACATAAGCAGGGGGGGGGGCTGTAAAGTTATGGGAGACTTGCTTTCGTGCTGATGTAACATACAAATGAAATGAGTTTTCAAAAATCAGTGTAAAACCCACACAGCTACTCAGAAACGTAAAACATGAAAGTTAAAAACTTTAAAACAATAATAATAATAAATAAATAAAACATGCAAACAAATGAATTCAAAATTGAACCGTTAGGGGCCCTGCTGATTTTTTGCGGGGAGCAAACATTATATTTCAAGGAAAAAACTCCTTAATATCAAACCTTTACTATGTATCTAACAATTACATATTGAATGGTTTTTAACCTATACTGTGTCAGTTTCAAATGCACAGCAATGGCACTGTCAAATTTTAAAAGTCTCGTAGCCAAACCCAAATCTACGTACCCGAAAAACCCCACGGTGCGGGGGGGGGGGGAGGCTCGCCTTTTAGGGGCCCCAAGGCCAAGAAAGCAAAATAAATTTTGAATATCTGTACCAAAGTTTTAACAGTTGAAAATATTTTTTCAGTGAAATATTTTGCCCTATGTTCACATGACCCCCCCCCCCTCTTTCCGCTTCAAATTTGTAAAAATTTTCAATATTGTAAAATAGGTTTCATGAATAAATATGAAAAAAAAATTTCGAGGCAGGGGCGGATACGTGGGGAGGACCATGGGTGCCATGAACGCCCCCCCCCCCCCACCTAAACCGTCGACAATATTACCATCCGTCGATAAATTTAATAACTGCATACGAAATGGATGGATGTAGAATATCATGCAAATGTAATATTACACAAATTACACATTACGTTCAAATAGTACTTTATGAATAAAGTGCAAGTATTTTTCATAATCTTTTCGATTTATTAATTATTTTTTCAAGTAAATATTTTAAAAAATTGGTTCATTTTATTGCTTCTGATATTAATTAAGAACGTTTGTACCATGCTAAGCTCCTTATTCCTCCCCGATTTGGTACATTCAGAAAATTTTCGTACTTACAGCTCCATACTTTTCATCATCCCCCCCCCCCCCCCCCCCCGCTTACATTTTAGTCTGTGTCCGCCCTTGTTTGCGGGAACGCATCCTTTTTCGAGGTAAATGTGAAATTTGACATTTTTTTAGTTTGCCCAAATAAAGCTCAGTTTAAATTACTTATAGTCAAGTGTCCATAGTTGGGACAGTACCCTAACTTGGGACATTTTGCCGAATTTAGTTTAGAGGGCTGGTACACCTGCCAGTATTTCATCAGTATGAAATAAATGGTGTTACAGAATAAATGAATAGTTATCTTTTGAGGCTATGAGAGCTAAACTCTAATGTTTTAGCTTTATGGGTTAGTTTAATGATTTTGAAAATTTAAAAAACATGCGATCTTTAAGAATGGAAATAACTCGGCTGATGTACCTGGTGTCTTATTTGAGTAAATTCATTTCCACTTAACTAATTCGGTTTAACTAATTTATTCATAAATTTAAGAAATTGCAAATACGCTCCAAACTTGGGACACTGTTCCAGGTACTAAGGCATAAAGTGTCTATAAGAAATATTGTGAAAATAAAGTATATAATTGCATCAAAAAAAAGCATAGATACAAAATTTTAAAAAACGAAGATTTTTCTGATGACGATAAATGGGTCATACAGTAGCAGGACAGAAAAGTGTCATTGTTAAAAAAAAAAAAAAAATGGAATTAATTGATGAGCAAAAGACGTTTTTCCAAAATATTACATATGTTAGTTCTACTAATGAAAATGAGTCTCAAAATATTGATTCGACTAATTTATTTGTTGTGAACTTTACGTGTTATGAAGTAATGAAAATGAATATGAAAAGATGTGAAATGAGGAACATGGAGAGCTAAAAATCAGCTGCATTAAGTATTACTTGGGTTCACAATTGCTTTTATGCTTCCAGATATAGAGGAAAACGTTTATTCAGAAGCATTAAGATGACTAGGGAGGCATGCAATATTTTCAGGGGCAAGTATAAATTCTAAAATCTTTGAGCGTCTACAAGATTTTATTATTTCTATCTAATTATTTTTTTTCTTTATTGAGTTGTAAAAATAATGTCTGAAAAGTGATAGTTGGTGTCCCAAACGATTATCTTTTGCTGCATACATTAAAGAAAGATCAAAATATTAAGTGTCCCAAGTTAGGGAGTGGGTTCCCTAACTTGGGACAATGAACATTTTTTTGCTGTATTTTTAAAGGGACTTATCAACAAATTAATGCCCTGTCCTTAGGGGAAGTACTAAAGCACATTCTAAAAAAAATAATACTTCGTTCAAATGGAAAACAAATGATTAATGTGCTACTAAAGGTAAAATTTCAAAGCTGTCCCAAGTATGGGCAATTGACTGTATGCCTTCATTTTGTCAAAACTAGTTTGTTTATTTTGAAAGAAGTGATTTTTCATAAATTTACGATGTATTTGCATTATTTTTACAATAATAAAACACATTTTGGGGAACCGAACCGGTACAATATATATAAAATACAGCTTATGTTCAGATCTTTAAAATATTAGTTGAAAATACAATGTAATAAAATTTGGAAGTATGAAGTATGTGTTAAACTTGCAAAAAAATCTTTCTTAAGCCGTTCTCTTTTTACAATTTACACCAATTTCATTTCTTGTCTCTTGAGAACGTTCCCACGTGTCTGCTGAAAGACGGGATGTCGGCAACTAGGAGGACAAAAGCTTTTTTCTGAAACTCTCCGCACGTGTGGATGATCTCCCCCTACCCCCTGCATTCTTTGCGTTTGTGGTATAAAACGAATAAAAGAGTTGTTATCGCGGGGTCACTCAAGGTCACTGTCCGGTCTTAGATGTTGAAGAATGAGAGAGATGACTTCCAGTGCCGTAATGGCTGAATTAGAATAATTTTTGAGAGTTTTTTTTTTTTTTTTTTTTTTTCAATTTTGGTCCTTATTTTCTGTTTTTTAATATTTGAATCGATGAGCAACAAGATGCTGTAGAAATTTGAATTTTTAGTGAAAATGAAAAATAAAAATTCAAATCAAGGACCTTCGATTTTTTTTTTTTTTTTTTAAAGGAAAGAGCGCGGTTTTATTTTAAAACAAAAGAGTATTAGTTTTTCGTATGGAGTATGGAGTCGTTTTTCAGTGGTTTCAAGACGAACTTAAATGTAATTTGGTGAAATCAAACCAATTTATACAAAAATGTTTGATTAAAGGGTTATTATGATAATGTTTGATTAAAGGGTTTGATTATAAGGGGGAAATTATGAAAACAAGGTTTTCTTTAAAACGCTTAACATATATAATTTTAAAAATGCAGTAAAAAGTTACGGTAGTACACTAGCGCAGCCAGAATTTACCTTCGGGGAAGATCATATCAAGTCTTTACACAAAGTACTAGGATTGAGATTTGAGAATATGTCTGAAAATTTTTAGTTCTGCATGGTCACAGAACCCATCCTATCTTAACTCCTTCTTTACCCTAAAATGAATGTGACTCTACGACTTCTATTCTGACTCAGCATCCGTGACTATATGCAGAATTGTAGAATACATTAGTACATAGCAAAAATATAATAACAAAACAAATCAATTAATTCACAATGTTAATTGCATTACCTAATCTCCTTAACAATTAAGAGCGGCTCGTTGTCGTAAGAGGGAGGGGGTAAGAGGGGCAGACTCAGACTTTCAAAAGAAAAGGGGCAATGCCACTTGCAACAGATACTGAAATAGGAAAAAAAATGTTTTAACTTTTCCACAGGTCAGAAAAAATATCCTTCAAATTAGTGTTAGAAATGAGAATTTAAATTTAGGCGTCATGTTGGATGCCTAAGTGGGCGCTGTTTTCAATTCGTCAATTACATATCACATCCAAACATAAAATTTGTTATTAAACACGCTGCCGATAGGACATTTGTAAAATAATCAAATGGAAATGGTTTTCGAAGACAAAATTGATTTGCATTTGAAAATTACTTTTACAAATTCATCAATTGAGTCAATCACGGGTCTTTTTATCTTAATCACAATAAGACAAGAAATAAAAGCTTCAACGTGATCCAAAATGCTCTGCCCTGGTACCTATAGTTAGAAATCTCTAGGCATCAAATCAAAGTTTTTGATCTAAAAATGAGACTAACAACCGCTTATTTCAAAAACTGCTTCAAATTGATTTCATCAAGGAACTTTAAGAAATTGATCAGATATACATTTTCTTAAGATAAAAATGTCTAGTTTGAATTTCCACTATAGGTACCGTTTTAAAAGAGTTTGCACGAACCAATAATAATAATTTAATAAATAAATAAATGCAATAATAATAAATAAATAAATAAATAGTCCAGCTATAATTTTATTCATAACTCTAATGTAAATTTTTATTCTCCCCTATATGTCTACTCTCTCTTTCATTTAGTAGAAGTGACCCTTTCCTGATCATTAACGTTTCTAAAGTAAAAATTGATCACCAAATTTTTATTTAAAAAAATGAAATTTTAAGGAAATATGAACTAACAAAATTCTCACCACCATGTCTTTTTTCAGAAAGAGCTGAACTCATTCACTTATCCCAAAGTTTAACTTTTTTCCCCCTTATATAAGAATTTTTATTTATAGAGCTTTACCCATCAAAAATGCAAACAAGAATAATAGAAAAATATCAAAATGTATTTTTCAAACAAAATATTTATGAACAATATAACGTGCAGCCATACGTGGCTCATACGGGGGAGAAAGGGGCGACTGCCCCGTTACTTTTTTCAACAACAGAGGGCCCTTGCTCCTCCACTTTTAAATTAAAAATTATGGATCGATCAATTAAAGCTAGTATTGGTGAATTCACGCGTTGAAATAAAGAATTGCCTTATAAGTGCGCGTCAGTGGCGCAGAGCGGAAAGGGGGGGGGTGTTTTGCACGCATGCATTGTTTTGAGTTTTGATCAAAAAAAGAAGAAAAAACCCTCCAGAAAGAAATTCTGGCTGCGCTAGTGGTGTGCGTTTCATATTTTTCTCACGGTTATTATTTTCATAAAAATTGCCAACTTGGCCCAATGGAACTTTGAGTTGGGAGGAGGAAGTCTACTGTGGCCATCTGCTTCGATTTTTGAGAGATCATTTTAGTGAATAATTGCGTTGAAACTGGCCGTCTATGCATCCAGCATTTGTTTGAATTTAACACCTTGAGTTCAAATTATGTTTTTCGCAATCACGAATTGCAATAGCACCCTACTCGTTGAGTTTCTTTTTTCTACAAATAGAATGAAACGGAAAAAAATTTGCACCCTTCTTCTTATGATTGGTGATTTTCTACAATAGGGCATACGAGGCATATCCATAAAAAAAAGAAATAATGATTAGGATGCGGGGGAAAAAGATAGAGATTTTGTGGCCGATATCGACGAATACACTTATCATAAAGATCATTTACAGGGTATACCGTGTGTATTTTTATTTCTTATCAATCATAATGATGGGAATAAGTCATTTGGAAATTTTATATTTAGATGAAATTTAACTGTTTAAAGTTCATCTAGGTGCTTTTCTCTAAAACGAAAAAACGTAATTTTACACAAAGAATCCTTTTTTTAATGTAAAGTCTGCTTGAGTTAAGCCCCCAAAAAAATATGAGTAAAATCAAACCGCAGGTGATTTGAAACTCTAACAACGGAAATTGCGCTCCCTAAATAAATAATAAAAACAATCGGTTTCAAGGTAATCTGAAAAATCAGAGCAACATCAACTTTGGTCAAGTCAGGATAATAAGCAATTTCTGATTTTTCAAAACAGTTGTGAGTTTTTTTTTTTTTTTCTTTTTTTGATGTTTTGTTTTAATGGACCTTGAAAATTATATGAAGGGTAAATTTTTCTCCCCAATAAATCTTTGCTGCTCTTGACAGCTCTGCGTACTCGGTCTTAGAAATTTGGCTCTGCCTTTATAGCCGAGTGGGATCTCAAAGTGTGTAACATCATCGGCAGTTCATTTCATCTCTGTCCCAACATTAAAAGTTTTACATGTTTTTGGAAAGCATAAGTTATATTTGCTCACATATAGTTAGTGATGTAAATCATATCGATAATGAAATACAATTTTTCGAAATTAAACATACGCCTCAGTGTTGAATTTTAGATATAGATTTTTTGAAACGAAATTAAATCTTTTACATTACATTTAAACTTAAAATAAAATTTAAAAAAAATGAATAAATAAATAAAATAAAATCTTGAAAGAAAAAAAAGCGTGAAATGAAAGCATGTGTCAAGTTTTTTTAGAGATTTTATTCAGAAAGCCCAGGACAAAGCTATGACAATAAATCAGGTAAAAATAAATACTCATAAAAAATAAATAAATAACTGTTAAAACTGATTATTCTGGAGCGTGAGTCCTGAAACTTCGTGCGCCCTCCCGCATCTCGGGTATTGCGGGGGCGCTATTTACGCCACTGGAGAGTTATAAGTTTTATGCGGGATGGGGGAAGGGAAGTAAACGACCAAACTGACTATATAGTGGCCCGGTTCGGGCTCCTAGGCAGAGTTGAAATTTCTCCTCACCCCCTCAAAATAATAGGAGCAAAATTTCCGGGATTTAAAAAACGCAAAAATGTCCCCCCCCCCCCCCCAAAAAAAAGAGAAAACCTAATTCGGCTATTTTTGTTGACGATTCCGCGAATTTGGAGAAAAAATTGTCGCTTTAATATTTTTTCTTTTTAAAAATTCTTTGTATTTATTTATTTATTTTTTTTTTTTTTGTTATGCCTAATTTTCTTTCTCGTTAGATGTTATTGTAAGATATGCACGCACTGTCGTATTTCATCATTTTGTGAAATATTAACATGATTCGGCAAAATGAGGTTTGGCGAGCGAAGCGAACAGGAGGCGGCGCTCCCTAGTAGTTTCATAACACTTGTTCTCTTTTATCCTTTGAAGTTTAAAACATTCCATTCTTTGACCGCGCAGATGAAATTTTTTAAAATGGTTTAAACATGAGTAAAAAAAAAAACGAGTACATTCCAAATAATTCTGGAGTTTTTTTCAAAATCAGGCATTAGTGCTGTTTTGATTAAAACCTGTGTTTTAAGATCGAATATCTAATCAAGCTATTTTATGCCTATGAAGCTGAATCTAAGCTCTGAACTTCAACAGTTTGTGCGTTCCGGGCCTAATTACCGCACAGGCCAAGTAGGCCTGCTGATCTTCTTACGGGGTCCGAAATTCTTGCAATACTAATGCGTAGCATTTAAGAATCATGTATTTTTAAGAAAAAAAAAAATTAATGATATATTAATTGGAAAAAAAACTGTTTTGATACTTCGTTAGTATTTCTTTTAGTTTGTAATTCTGTAAGAGAAAGACTTAAATATGGTTCCTAGTTTTCTTTTTCCTTAAAGTAAACTGACTAATTAAGCTCAGAAGACTGAAAAAAGAATTATTTGGCAAAGTAATCTTTTTTTTTTTTTCATTTTAAATGTTTGAGTGGGAGTTTCTAGAAATGGAATGGAACGGAAATAGCCAAGAAATTCGCACCCATCATATTATGACTGGTGATTTTCTAGAATGGGTATTTCGCGGCCAATCCATAAAAAAAGGAATGATGATTGGAATACGCTAATAAACATAAAAATTTTATGGCCGCAATACAATTATCATAAAGATTATTTACCGCGTATAACGTTATGTACCTTTATCAGTATTAAATGATGGGAATGTATAATTAGGTTAATATGTTCTGCATTTTAAATTCATTTATATGGTGGTTTTTTTTTTTTTTTTTTTTTGGTGGTGGGGAGGGGGCAATATCCTCTTCGCTATTTAATTGGGTTATAAAAGTTTTAATTTATAAAATGAATAATTAAATATAAAAAAGCAGTGAGCAAACTGACTGCACAGGGCCCCGCGGCCCTATATGCAAGGGCCCCGCTAGAGCCAGTACCGATAATGCGGTAAAGTTCAACAATATTTTGGTTTAACTTAAAGTGATAGAATAGAGACAGAGAGTTTCTCTAAATTATTGTGAGCCTTGGGCCTCCCTTTTTGTTAGTCGGGCCCAATGTGCGTTTACCATTTTATCATAGCTGTCATCTTTATTTATAATAGAAACATTATCCTGTTATTGAACAATCGCGAATTGTTTTTATCATCACTTGACCAAAGTTGATGTTGTTCGGATTTTCCAGATTACCATGTTAACTGTTGTTTTTATATTTATTTAGAGAGCGAAATTTTAGTTGTCGTGTTTACAAATCCTCTACGATTTGATTTTATCAATATTTTTTTCGGTGCTTAACTCAACAGACAAAAAATAGAAAAAGGGAAGGGGAAAGGGGTGTAAAATTAGGTTTTTCGAAAAAAAAAAAAAAACACCATATAGATGAATTTAAAATGCAGAACTTCATATAAACCTAATTATACATTCCCATCATTTAATACTGATAAAGGTACATAACGTTATACGCGGTAAATAATCGTTATGATAATTGTGTTGCGGCCATAAAATTTTTATGCTTATTAGCGTATCCCAATCATCATTCCTTTTTTTTATGGATTGGCCGCGAAATACCCATTCTAGAAAATCACCAGTCATAATATGATGGGTGCGAATTTCTTGGCCATTTCCGTTCCATTCCATTTGTAGAAACTAGTAGGGTCATATCGCAATTCATGATTGCGAAAACGTAATATGAATTCAAGACGTTCAAAATTCAGATGATGTTTCCTTCATTTCTTT
The DNA here is from genome assembly GCF_026930045.1 of Uloborus diversus. Classification (NCBI taxonomy): domain Eukaryota; kingdom Metazoa; phylum Arthropoda; class Arachnida; order Araneae; family Uloboridae; genus Uloborus; species Uloborus diversus. Next base: position 107,353 of record NW_026558557.1, on the reverse strand, counting down.
CTTTTCTTTTCTTTTCTTTTTTTTTCATCTACGTACGATTTGAATAACTTCTTCCCCCGTCTATTTGATTAATCTCCCAGTCATTGCGTTCACTTACGTGAATTTCTTACCACTCCTTACTTTTCGATTTTATTTCCTTTGTAAATTGTAACTGGATTTACATTCCAGAGTTGAAAGTTTCCACTTTTGAAAACTGCCCATTTTAAAAACTTTTTGATGACTCTTTTCTGTTCTCCGGTTTTCATTTTTACATATTTCTTTACTTAAAAATCATTCCGCCTTTTTGCTCGACACTCTTTTTTATTTGCTTCCGAGGCAACATTAACAGAAGCTAATTTTTAAATTTAAATATTTTAAGAATATCAAAGAGAAAATAAATGTCAATCACTCAAGAAACCTCAATTGAGTAAACTTTAATACGGCACTGAAAATCTCAGTCAAACTCCAATCTTGTAGCGACTTCTGGCTAAACGCAATAACACCTGCTTTTCTGCAATCAGCACCAGCTTCTTGTTATCACTCATTATTTTTCATTAAAATTAAAAGAAAAGAATATCGCTATGGAAAATGAAAGAATGTTTCAGTTTCAAGAATAATAATTAAAAATAATGTGTGGTTAAAACTAATTTCGTGCCCAAGGCAGCTATTGGGAATTGCGGCCTGAGTATGATGTATGTGTGAAATGTGAAAACAGGAGTGCGTGCTCCCCCCCCCCCCCCATGTAATAGTTACTGGTGAAGACTGTGTCATTAAACATTTTAAAGGTGTTTAATCGGGTATCTCTTTTATTTTTCGGGGGGGGGGGGACAGGGGGGCACTCTCATTCCTTTCTTGAGCTTGATGGTCTTCGTATTTTGAGGTGTACCATTACTCTGGAGAGGGATGGGCAATCCTGGTGAAAAATGTCTGATTTTAATGACAAAAACTGGCAAATGTGTTAAGCAGAAAATGTGTCCACACGCTGATGCTGTTTAAATCTAAGAGTGTGATTAATACTCAAGCAAAACAATTCATGTTACTGATCAGTTAATTAATTTTAAAGCTTTTTAATGGGCATTTTTCTTAAATATTTTAACAACTTTAATTGGGCGAAGAGAATACAACATCGAAAGTAGCGTAAACTAAATAAATGTGAGGCCCAAGGCCTACAATGCTTTGGAAGCCCCCCCCCCCCTGTCTATTCTGTTACATTAAGTCAATGCAAATGTTTAACAATATTTTAGAGGTATGTTTTAATTAATAAATCATAAATTTTCATTATTTTCACAAAAATGCATGACTTTTTAATGCTAAGTTGGCCTGTGCGGTAATCTGGCCCTGCATTTCTCTCATTTAAAATACTTTACATATAATTTTTAAAAATGTCCTTCAATGCTTTTTTTTTTTTTTTTGCGCTCGCCGTTGAATAGGAGAGGGGCATGAAAGTAATGCAATGAATCAAATTCATAAAATATTATATAGTTCTTTCATTAAAAATGCTATGGCTAAAAGAAAACAAAAAAAACTTGATTGCGCGGGATCTTGATCCTCTCATTTGCGCGGGTGGGGGGTGTGGGTGACCTAATAACATCAAATCCTCAAATCCTCAAAAAAAAAAAAAAAAAAAAAAAAAAAACGCACACAGTTCTATCATTTAAAATGTTCTGCGCGTGTAATTAAAAAAAAAAAAAAAAACATCCATATCCTTCTTTTTTTGCCTTTGAGCGCGCGGCGGCGGGGGGAATTCAAAGCAACAAAATAAAATAAATCCGCAAAACGGTGGGGGAGGGGGCAGGGGAAAACGTTAATTCCATCACAATACGCAAGAAATCAAGTGGTAATTACGAATACAGGGATCACCGCTTATATGAATCACGTTTCATCAAAACAGTCGGCTAATACAATAAAGTTGGATTTTGTTCTGTTTTTGACGATTTGATTCATTAAAGCTGCTGTGATTTGATTAACCACTGATTCAATTAACTAGCGTACACTGTATCTCAAATTTCATTCATGAGAAGCGAGGAATGAAAAAAAATCCGTTGCTTCAAAGCGATTTAATAAATTCACTGGTCATTTTCCGCTTAGTAAACTTTGTCATCTGTAAAATAGCGCAACTTATTCAATAATACCTTTAAATAACTTAATACATAATATACGGTCCCCTCATTTTCCTTTTAAACGCTTGATTAGTCACGGAATGAGGAGGAGAATACTTGCGCCGCGCAATGCCACAGCTGCTGTCACAGACTATTCCTGGATGTACTTCCGGTCTTCTGTGGCAATAGCTGTTTTTGTTGTTTAGCGTCACGGGCTTTCCGTGGCAATAGCCAAAGCGGTGTTGAAAGTTTCTATCGTCGCAATTCTATCTTCTCATCTTTGTTTTTAAGCAATTATCTTTCTATTATGATTTCGATCAAAGCTTGCTAATAAAATTGATTCGAATCTACACATGTGGCGGTTGAAAGACGTCACTTGATAATAAACAATTTTGTGAAAATAACGGAAGAACTCATAAGTTTGATTCACGCTAAGCATGTATTTGTTTACACTCTGAATTGAAATTTTTTGATTGACAATTGTTGGACTAGTGAAGACAGCATCAGCACATGAAAACTGTACAGTTATGTAAAGCTAAACAATGTCTCTTGACAACTATGACGTCGCCGTAACGCCCCCTTTTTAATTCACATAGCTGAAATCACAAGCGAAAAGCAGAAGAGATGTAAGAAAAAAATTAATCTAATTCAAACACATTTTTTTAAAACTAAAAAGTATAATAATTGCTGCATGAATTATATTTGTGCAGCATATTTTGCTATGAATACCTTAATGCTATCGTTTTTTAGTTTAACATGATTTTCTTTTTAATAGATCGAAATCCATGTCTTCCCCATTCTGCTTTTTGATTATTCATCCACTTGTTTTGTGAAGAATACCTATAATAGGAAATATGCCTGCTGGGGTAATTGATGATGGAGAGGGATATTCCTCTATGGTATTATTTCTGAATTATTATTTTTTTATATATGGAAACTAAATGATTTGTGTCTTCTTAAGATTTTTGTTGTGAAAATTCTCGGGATAATTCATGATCACATGATGACAGGCCTGTATCTGTGTACCTGCAAACCCCACTGCAAAGGGGGGGGGGCACATCCTTAAGGGGCCCAACAACACAGGAAATTGAAGAAAAACTTGGAAAAAAAAAACGCTAAGGCTTATAAACACTGCTAATCTCTGGAGAGGGGCCTACAGATTTTTTTGCAGGGGATCCCAAAATTTATAGATCCGGGCCTGCATGATGAACTTACGAAAAGAATCTTATGCAGCCGTCTTTTCTTCTAAAATAGTATAATTCTAAAACATGTTCAGTTTTCAGGAGTCCGGAATTAATCATTTTGAGGTAATTATTGAACACCTTTTTTTTTGGTGAACAGGTATTTCCAAAGCAATTAAACAAAAATTAATCCTGTTGATTATATGTATTGCCTGGAGCAAAGGAGTATCAGAGGGGACATGATCCAGTTGTTTAAATTTATCAAAATGAATGATGTTAATGGATTAAATTTTTGCACCAAAAGCAGGATGAGGGTTCATTGTTTTAAGCTTTTCAAATCTCAGGCTGACCTGGAAATAAGGAAAAACTACAGCTTTAGTAGGGTTGTGGGCACTTGGAACAGCTTACCAGAAGAGGTGGTAACGAGCAAGGGGGTGGATAGCTTTAAGAGGGCCATTGATCTTCATTGGGGACTAATGAATTGATTAGGACTAGCTAACTCGGCCAAGAGCCTGTTGCTGGTCGTCAAATTTGTATTTATTTGTAATAATAAATAATACACTGCATCGAATAAATGAACAAAACCACTTGATTTAGTTAAGCAGCTTGATAAAATGAATTTTTGAAATTATATTGGTTTTTAAATATAGATTCTTAATGCATCCAGAAGTTTTTAGTCTGTTGGTAAAAGTTCTTTTTTTTAAATGTTTTTGTTTTCAGAAAAAATTTGATTTTAAAAAATAAAAATGAGGTTTCTTTATGTTTTTTTTTGAAGTATTTAAGTAACTTTTGATAATTTATTTATGAGGTGCAGGCCCACCATTTAAGAGGTCTAGCAGACTTAGATAAAATAAAAAGCTTTTTGCAAACACAAATCCCAACTGGGAAATTTTCTGCAAATAATTATTTTGCCAAACTCATCCTTGAATAAAAAATTAAATTTATATTCAAATATGGCAGAGGCAAAAAAAAGTGCTTTAAATCATTTAATTTTTTTTAACAATAACATATAGTTTGCGTATTTTTCACCAACTGAAGAAAACTGCCAAAACCATTATTTTTTTTACACATGTGCTTTAAAAGGCTTTTGGAGAAAGGCTTTAACAGAAATAAACTCGGGGATTTTCTTGAAAATTCGCTTAAATTTTTTTTTTTTTTTTTTTTTTTAAATCAATGTTAGCAGTTTGAAAAAAAAATTCTGCAGAGCCAAAAATTTTCTGCGAACGTCGTTCGCGCGTACGTCTATATTATGCAAGACTAGAGTCTAGAAGGGGCAACTGCCCCTTCAGGAACCCTCTTAGTTTAACCCTTTCCCCCTGAATTTGAGTATTTAATTTTTTTTGCAGAAATATGTTTTCTTTTTTAATACAACATCCTCACATATAAAATTAATAGCCAATGATCAAGTAATGTTCCTGACGTTACCAACAATGAAATTCTCGCCACGGAATGATAATTTGGTTATATTTTCTGGCGATGTTTGACATGCAGGGAAATGCTTTATTTTGATAAGGCCTAACTGGATCCGGTATCTTAACTGTTTTAAGGTAAGACTCATTTTAGGAGGGTGAAAAAATGGAAAAGTGGTCGACAATGAACGCTGTTCTTTGAACTTAGGGTTCATCCACTGGAATTTGGGTTAAAATTTCAACTATCAAAATATCTCCAAACATGCAAAGGCTTCGTTCAAATCTAGAAACAATTTTTACCAGTAAAACCTTGATGGGCGATTTTCTAGTACATTGAATAAATACCCTTTATGCCTCATAGAAAAATAGGAAATGACCAGCCTGGTCAGGGACACCCACAAGAGAGGTTACAGCCATGCCCGGATTACCCAATAGGCCAACTTAGGCCCTGACCTAGGGGCGCAAGCCAAGAAGAGCGCATATCACGGAGGAAAAAAAAACAGCTCCTTGAGGGAAAAAAGGAGGAAAGCAGCGTGTTAGTATTTGGAGTATAAAAATCCAGCTAGAACAGACTGTAACCTGCCCACTGAGCAGAAAAAAAAGGGAAAAACAATTAGAGAAGGGGCATAATGCTTGAGTCAAGGTACCGTTTCAGGTCAAAATAGATAATTTTCCAGGGGTGCCGACTCCAAAAGTGCTGCGATCAGGGTTGGCAAAAACCCTAGTTTTTTTAAAAAAGCACACGGACCCAGGGTTTTTTTGGGTTTTTTTAAATAAAACCCAACTAAAGCTGGGTTTTTTAAAAGAAATGTGGGTTTTTTGTCTTTTTTTAGGGAAAATATAGATACTTGTAGCATATTGTAGTGAAAGTATATGAACAAAGCACAAAAATTGTCTTGGGGAGAAAAAAGCTCGAAAATTCAGCGTTTTCTGAAAAAAGTATGAACGACGACAAAACCCAAGAATGGTGAAGTTTCAGATTTTTTAGTTTCCATGATTATCAGCAGTTAAGGCAAAGTTACTTCTCGAGTGATAAAATCTATTGTTCGTTAGTTTGTTTTTCATTACTACATTTTTTTTTTTTTTTGAATTCTACTTTATTGTATTTCATTTTGTTATGCAAAACTACTGTAGAACCTCAAGTAGTTTAAATCCCTTTCTACTGAATTCCCGCTTAATCAAGACATTTCTCTGAATTTTATTTGCCCGTTTTTCTATTTCTGTGTACAGGGTAAGAAATATTAAACTTTTTCGTAAGATAATGAAAATACTGTACATCCTATTCTGTTTTCTCTCCGACCGTTTGTAACACCTGTTAATTTCTAAAAAATATACCTTGTTTATTCGAGATTTGTGACGTGTTGGCTTGCAGAAAAGAATTCAAATGAAAACCTTTTAGCTAGAGTGGTTTCCTCTGTACAATCTACAAATATTGAGAAAATTAGGCGTGACAGGACTTAGTCAAGATAATTTGATTTATTTATTGACCAGTTAAAGAAAAAAGTTAAATATATTTAAATAATTTATAATAAAAGTATTTTTTTAATGTCATTAAGAGTTAAGAAATACTATTAAAGTTCAAAATTCATTTTTTATGTCCATTGTCTATGGTGAAGAACAAATAAAAAAGAAGTTTAAATTGTGAAAGTATTTAAATTAATTAATTTTTTTGGAAACTTCTTGGAAAATTTAAAAAAACCCAAAAGTGGGCTAAATAATGGGTTGTTTTAAATGGGTTTTTTCAAAAAAAAACCCTTTGGGTTCAACCCAATTGGGTCCAATCTGGCCAACCCTGGCTGCGATGCTCCAGCCTTACCCCTCCCCCCCCCCCAAAAAAAAATTGGGAGAAACAAATTTTCTCGATCTATACTTGAAAATTTGGACATTTTTCCAATTTTAGCTCAATTCTTTTAACTAAAAACTAAACCAATAAAACACATTTTGGCATAATTTAATATTATCTTCCCATTAATTAAAGACTTAAATTACAGTAGAAGCTAAACTGTGCATAAAAGGCGGGACACGCCGATTGGGAATTCATCAGTTTTTTGCATAGTTAATCGCTTGGGGGAAAAAAGCATGTTTAATAATGCTACCAGAAATTCAAGAGTAAAATTTTGTTATTTTTTATTCAAAACACATTTGGATCACATTTCTGATCATTTCGAAGAAAGTTCCAAACATTTTGGCTTTATAATGTTGGTTTAGCCAACAAACTTTTACAAAATGTATTCATTTCTTCTGAATAAAAATGATTTGTTTTTTTTTTTTTTTTTTGGAATCCGAACTCCTGCCCCCTACCTTTTTTTTTTTACGTCCTAGACAATTATTCGCTTGCAGATACAGTGAAACCTCCGAATAGCGACAGTCAAGGGACCAGAAGTTTTGTCCATTATTGGGAGGTGTCCGATTAGGAGAAACTACTTAATTTTACCTTTTTCAAAATGGGCTGTTGTTCCCTTTGTAGAACACAATCAGAACAATTGCAAAAGGTTTACTACATTTTACGTCAAGTGTAATTAATCTGTTTTTCTTAATAAAGGTATACTGACAGCACACACTTGTCTTGAAAAGCATTTAATCAATAAAAGTAATCAGTTAAAAGAGTTTGACATCTCTTTTTTGCATTACCAACGGCGGCGATTCGGCGGAGCAACCCCCCTCCCCCTACACTATTTATGGTTAATTTATTTATTTTATCTCGAGTATCACTATAGCATGATTGACAGTTGGCAATATGACTTTGAATATGGGCAACTCTTTTTCATGTCTAAAAATTAAACAATCCAACGAAACCACGGCGCCATAAAGCCGACTACTACTGGCGCCGGTCTGCTCAATTGCATCTCCCGAGAACCCCAGTTAGAAAATGCGCCCAGTTTCCTCTTTTTTATCTTAATTTTTGAATAGTTATGTGTACAAAATTCATTAAAATCTTAAGAAAAATGTACGTTAATTGTTAGACTGACATCAGTTTTCACTTATCTGCTTCAATACTCTCAAAACTAGCCTTTACAAAATTATGACTTTTTTTTCCTTTTTTCATTTTTTGCTGCCCGCAAAAAGTACCATGCCTTTTAGTTCTTTTTTTTTCTGCCCACAACTTTTAAGGGTGCTCTTCACTGAGAGTCTGAAAGATTCGGATCTAATGTTAACCTACGGGGAAAGTTGGAGCTTGTTTTACAAATTCCTGTAAAGTTTTCGGATCCGTTTTTTTTTCTGAGTATTTTTCAAGACCATGTCTGTTTCTTTTAGTTTTTACTTTTTTGATGTGTCCATTCTCCGATTTTTTAAAATTCGAGATAAAATGAATTTCTTCGAAAACGAGGTACTGTTGGACATTTCGCTCTGTAAAACATCTGCAACTCGTGCTATCGAAATTTTAAGAAAGCCCTGACACGCAAAATATTTCCAGCTCTCTTTTGAGATCTTGTTTGAAATAATGCGACCATTTTTTAAACAAATATCATGTTCTAACTATTGAAAAAAATTTCAAAATACGTTCACTTTTTGCATTTGCCCCGCCCTAGAATAGTTACCTCCCCTTTTTGAGGGGTAAAAGCTAATGGGGTGTAAGATTTATTACCCTCTCATTAGTTCCCCTCAATGACCTCCGCTGGACGTCCTTTCTTCTTTCCTCTTTTCCTAAGGCTTTCGTGAAGAATCAAGTGCTTTTGAAAGTGAATCCATGTAGATGCGTGCTATTAGCTGTTAAATTCGCAACATCTGCTTTTTTTCAAATTTGTGGTTTGAAAAGAAATAGATTTGAAAGGAATATTTCTGAGTCAAATTGTTTATTTACAATATAATGAACATTGTTACAATGCTGTCGAATGCGAAAAGTTGACATTTTTCCCTTCCAGTAGAAAAATATTTTTATATATTGATTAAATCGTATTCCAGATACTGGATATTTTGCATCGTTTTACATGTGTTTTATGTTACTACAAATGTTACACACATAAAGTGCTTTCCACAGCTCAACAAACATTTTTGAAAATTATTTGTCTTTAAGAGCCAGACTCGTCAAATTTCTTTAGAAGGTTTGGGAGGTGGAAAATTCAATAGCGGAAAACATTCCGTACACCAACATACTCATTAAATACATAGAAAATCATGAAAAATATATTAGCAATTTAATATGATTCAGTTAATGTAAAAAACACACCGTGGTAGAATTACTAAGCATTGTATGTATTAGTTTTAATGACGTTTTCAGCCTTATGTTGCCGACAAAGCTAACTAAAATGTGAACAATATAGAATGGGGGTTACAAGTTTTCACTGTTTTCTATTTTCATTCTCAGAAGCTAGATCAACATTTTAATACAATGTAGAAAAAATTAATTACAGGCATAAAGGTTTTCAGGTCACATAAGCACCCCCCCCCCCTTAAAAAAACATCATTAAAGATCGTCTTAAATTTCGTTTTTATGGCTTTAATTTCAAAAAATTTCGGGAAGGGAGTTTGTGAAAAGTCCTTCTTTGACCATAAAAAAAAAAAAAAAGTCGTCTAAAATTGCATTTTTGGATTTCAAAAACCTGCATGTCCCCAACGTTAATAAAGATGGCCTACAATCATGTTTATAACACTTTAAAAATTTTGCCTCCCCCCCAACATCACACTAAGACTGCGTTTTTAGACTATTTCGAAAAATTTCGGGGAAAGCTTTCGAACTCCCCGTTTCCTAACAGAATTGAAGAACCTGAAATTGTGTTTTTGGCGTTTCAAGTTCAAAAATTTGCTGGTGGAAGATCACAGGACCTCTTACTTACTTCCAAATACTACCAGAGATCGTCTAAAAGTGCATTTTGAAAATTTTTATTTTCGAGAAAATTAAAAGGCATAGCCCCCAAACAGAGTGCTTGGGAAAATAGGGAGTATTTCTGAGTAAATAGTATGCTTACGATAAAGATCATGTTAATTAAATATAGAAATGGTTCCCTCTCCTAAACAAGAAGCTAAATCCTTTCTCTCGCTGTATTTACATATTACTAGGAGTCAATAGAATAGAAAATGTGGGATCTCAAAAAAGATTTTTGTTCTATACGAATGAAAATTACTTGATAATCATTGGATTAGAACATTCATTTTATTCTGTGACTGAAGACAGGATACGATAATTTTTCGGCACAGAAGTGCGTAACACAGAACTTAAAAGAAAAAGTTTGTCTTGTTTGTTTTTTTTTTTTAATTGTGAACCCTTACTTGTACCTATAATTGCTTTCCTAAATGTAAGCTGTTCATTTTCATTTTTGTTTCAACTCTATGTATTTCCTGCAAATCTGTTTCTTGCCCTTTTTTTTATTTTTTATTATTGATTCATTAAATGCAAGATGCATGAAAACGAGGCAGAGCGATAAAAACTTTAAAATCTGGCAGAGCGAGGCGTTGAGATTTTTTTCATCTAAGTATTTCGAGATTTTTTTTTTTTTCAGGCAGATATACATGTAGGTAATATTTTCGTGCCTTCTGAGAAAAAGGACAACCCTTAATATTTATTATGACAACTAACGAGGATCAGACACCAACAAGACTCATTAGAAAATTTTAATAAAAACTCAATGTGTTGAAGTAGAAGCACTATATACACTATATGACCAAAAGCATTGGGACACTTTCAAAAATTCACGTGTTTAGGGATTTCTCGAGAAATAATAGACCAATTGCTCTATAATTTCTTTCGAATAAAATGTATACTCTAGTTGTCATTTTCCAATAAAAATTAAGTCTGCTATTCATTTAGGGGACCGACAACAAATTGAGTAAAAAAGTTTTTTGATAATTTTTCATTGCAAATTGCTGGGAATAAGCTATAATTTTCAGAAATGAGTTAAAAATCTATCAAAAACTTATTTTTATATTTTTGTGAAAGTATCTCTTATACCCATGGAAATATAAGCATTTCTTTCAAAAATGCAAAATTTTTTTGAAGGTTTTCGCCTTATATTACGCAGAGTATTTCGTCAAACGTTACTAAACTTTTAAAATATTTGACAGCATTTTAGAGAAACATAATAATAAAATTTGAAGTTAAAATATTGAAAATTTGTTGAAATATGAACAGTTAAAGCTATTAATTTTTCACTGCGCAGACACGAAAGATAGCAATTTATAACGTTCATAATTCAAAGCTCAGATACATCCTACAATCCATGAAAAAAATTCCACCGCAATTTCTTTAAATTTAAAAAAGTTATCAGCAATCTAATGAGCCGAATTTCTATAATTCTAGGATAGGCGACGAATGGTAAGGAATTGTTAGCAAACTGGCAACACTTTCCTGCCATCGTTATAGAGTGATTCATGATAAGAACAGATTATTTGTTGCTGGTCCCCTAAATGAATATCAGACTTAATTGTTATTGGATTTGACGTCTGGAGTATACTTTTCATGAGAAAAAAATTACAGAGCAGAGAGCAATTGGTCTTTTATTTTTTGAGAAATCCGTAAAATTGTGAATTTTTGAAAGTGTCCCAATACTTTTGGTCATATAATGCATGTAATACCTCATGTATTTTGCCGAATTTAGTAACTGGGAATCTGAGACTCTAAAAGTGCTAGGTTTAGTTTTATTGCAAAATTTCAACGCAAGATAGTTTACAAACATTGAGAGTGGGGGAAGGAGTGATTTTTGCCTTTGAGCTTGGAGCAGGGTGAGCACCCTTGCATACAAAGATCAGAGAAAAATCTTTAATTTTTCAAATTCAGGAAATCCTTATCCGTAGCCGTCCGCGACTTTGCCGTTGTTATGCTCAATTTGAAAGAACTTTCACCATAACAACCCCTTGAGAAATGCTATCGTAGCCTTCTCATCTGCATATAGTACTTAGATAAATAAATAAATATTTTTTCAAAAAGAAAAGGATTCAAAGATAAATATTAGGGGAATTTTCTGGTCACCAGTGGTGAGAAAAGGCATTTATAGTAGCCACATTTTTTTCTAGTCGCCACTACATTTGTAAAACAGGTAACTAACCAACAAAGTAGTATTTAATTTAGCACTAAAATATAAATATTATCAGTTCAAATAAAGGTTAATGTAAGTAATTAGTGGCATTAATGTTTATTGTACAATCAAGTATTAACTATGCAAAGAGGATCTAGTTTCATTTTTAAGAATGTTTTCTGCTAACTCGGATGGGGTTGGGGAGAGTGGCAAACAGGCAGAGGAAGTGAAAGAATTTCGCCAACCGATAACTAGTTAGTCCCCACTTTTATTCGGCACTCGATTTTTCAGATTTATTAAGTAGGATCATCCATTTTTAAAGAATATTTTTTAGTTAGAATTTGGAGTTCATTTCGTTAAAATTCAGTGTGGTCATGTAGGCTATCTTTTTTTTTTCCTTCCTTTTTTGATATTATCAATTTTCAATAACGAACATTTTTCTAAAAATAAAACGAATTTATAAATTTATTTATTGCAAATATTCATTCATTCGTTAATTTTTCCTAGATGAGATCAGGAACCGTATTAATGGGGAAAAAAATCTTCGTTTCAAAAATTAATTTTAGTGCGAATGCAAATAAATTAATATCACAAGCGGGATTGCAAAATGCCGCGCCTTTTACACTGAGTAATTTTTCTTTTACATATGTAGTCAAGACTCAAGAGGGAAAGAACTAGAATTTCCTTGGAAGGGTCTGTAAAAAGCTGCGGTTTCATTTCGCCGTCAGCTATTACCTCCTTCGACTACTCTTCACAGCAGGGGAGCGTCCGGTCTGTCCCCCTGCAAAATGTGACAGGTCACACGATCCACACTTTCATCGGCCACCGCTCGTTCTATTGGTTGTTGAAGTGTCAATCACTTCACTGATGAACATTGCTTTCGTTTAAAGAAAAAGCCCATTTTCAAGCGAGATCGTTTTTCTTCCCCACTGAAGAGCAGCCTTAAGATCTAGTCGCTGCCTCTGCCCATTACCACTCTTTTAATTCCAAGAAACAGTGATAAGGAAATGACGGGGGTGGGGGGGGGGAATATCAGTTGTGGAGGATGAAAAGCTTTGTAAGTAAGGCTAGCAGTTACTAAGATATTCTGTGAAAAGAAAAAAAACCGGAAGTGCTACGATTGCAAGGGAAATTTTTTGTGAAATAACTGTCCGTTATTCGGAGTGTCCGTTATTCAGAGTGAATTACATGGAATGGCCTATATTGAGGGACTGGGGCTTGCAAAAATGTCCGTTAATTAGAGGTGTCCGTTATTCGGGAGTGTCCGTTAAGGGAGGTTTCACTGTACTTTTTAGTTGCATGCACAGATACTTTATATTTTTATCCGACTCTGGTCACATCATAGGAGAAAAGTCTGATAATCTTTTGAAAATATGTATATTTCAAACAATGTAAATAGCACAATATACATATACTTGTTTCATAGTCTTAAGCGCACAAAATGAATTTCAAATTTAATCAAATTGTATTACATATTTTTTAAAACATTGAATATGTATCACAAATTTTGTGAAGAATAGCTATCAGTTTATATTTAAGGTTCTTTAGTATTTTTAATATACAAGTGTCCTTTGTCTTAGTTGTGAACAATTTTTAAAAAAAATTGCATTTAAATCATTAATCAGTTTTAAAAATTATTTCAATTATGATAAATACGCATCCTATTTCTTTTGATTATGCATTAAAACGTGCAACATTATGCATACAAACTGTATATGTACACATATTAGAGTGCTTTTATCAGGGGTGCTCAATCTCCATAAGAGCAAAGGCATTCCCTAAATATTGCACCCCCCCCCCCCAAAACGAAAAAAAAAAAAAAAAACTCTCAAAACAACCTTTCTAAAATTTTCAATGGAGCACTCTGCGCCATGACCCCCTCCTAGGTGGGCACCCCTGCTTTTATACAATACAGTTTCGGCCAGCTCTATGGTGGTTAATTCTAGTTTCGGCTGGTTTGAACCGGTCACATGGCCAAAATCGGTTTTGTGCAGCCAAAACTACAACCCTGCCCCCCGGTTACCCCCCCCCCTATATTTTACATTGTTTTCTTATTGCAATTAAAGTTTTTATCTTGATTCTTCTTTTCTATCCTTATAGATGGGGTTGATGTATGTCTTCAATTTGATAGTAGGTACTGGTGCTCTTGCGATGCCAGCTCCTATAGCAGAAGCTGGTTGGCTCCTAAGTTTGATCATTTTAGTAATTTTAGCATTTATGAGGTAAAAAATTTTTCTCTCAGCTTAACTTCATAAAAAGTATGTAATTTGCTTTTCTTCTGCTCCAATTGTCAACTAACTTTTTCATTCTCAAACAAAGTTTTACTGTATTCTTTTTTGTTCTGTCTAAAACCGTAAGCTGTAAGACTAGTATTTTTTAAGCTTATAGAGTGAAATGAAGGCCCTAAACATTCATATTTTTAAAAAATTGGTAAACATAAAAAATGGTTACAGTTAACATTCAGAGTGCTTTTTCTTATATTTTATTTTTGTATTTAGTTTTTTTAAGATTTTAATGCAAGTATTGTTATTAAAAGTATGTATATTTTATAAATGTTCTTAGATGTCCCCCCCCCCCAAAGTCTGCTTGTACTAATCATCATTTTCTTCCCCTCTCCATCTAATTATATCTCCTTCCCAATTCTCTTGTTACAAATTTAATTTTTATGACTGGGTAAAATACTGCTCTGAAACTGAAAAGGAAATTTTAAAACCACAGTATCCAATTGATAACAAAAGGAATAATACTTAAGTAGATAGAAGTATTAAGTAGATAGAGTCTGACTTCAGTGGTTGTTTGATTTTTGAAACTTTGATCAAAATTAAGATTATGAATTTCTTAGAGACTAATAGTCTGTTGATTAGTTTGCAGTATTGTTTCAGGAAAAGTAAATCGTGTGCTACTAATTTATTGCATTTCTATGACAAGGTTACCTTGGCTTTAGATGACAAAAAGTGTGTGGATGTTGTTAATATTGATTTTCAAAAAGCTTTTGATAAGGTACCACATGTTGCTCTTCTAAGCAAACCAACTAATATAGGAAAAGGAGGGAAAACTTTACTTTGGGTTAGGAATTGGCTTACTGGAAGGAAGCAAAGAGTAGTTGTTAGAGGAAATCATTCTAAATAGAGTGATGTTTTAATCTGGGTTCCTCAGGGATCAGTTTAAGGGGCCTCTTCTGTTTATTATTTTTATGAATGACATTGATGAAAATATTTCTGGAAACAGTAATTGTTTTGCTGATGATGTAAAAGTTATGGGGATTGTAGAGAATGAGGAACAAGTAAAACAAAGTAAGGTTCTTCTGCTGTTATATAGGAGTTTAGTAAGACCTCATTTGGAGTATTCTGTTCAGGTGTGGTCCCTTATCTCAGGAAAGACATTTCACTGTTGGAAAGGGTTCAAAGAAGGGTTACTAGACTAGGAAGTGGACTTTCAGATTTAGACTATAATAACAAACTCAATAGGCTTAATATGTATAGCCTGGAGTAAAAAAGAGCCAGAGGGGACATGATTCAGTTGTTTAAATTTATCAAAATGAAAGATGTTAATGGGTTAAATTTTCTCATGGAAAGTGTGACAACCCTGTTCGTCACACCTGCCTCCAAACACAGTTCGACCTCCATGTGAAACACACCTCCAGTCACCAGCCTCGCATTTTCGCTCCTATGGTTGCACGCCGCTAATAACTGCAACCACTCAGTTAAATGAATGACATCATGCTGTTTTTTCCCATGTGGCGGCAGTTTGGATCAGATTGAATGAAAAAGTAGTTCGAAAAAAGTTGTTCGTCTGGCGACTCCCGGACACCGATTGGTGTTCGGGGGGTTTCGCTGGATGTGTGGATATTGGGCTGATGCTAATGCCTTCTGGAACACCAGATTTTTGTTTGTGAGACGATCGTAAAACCGCATCCAACTTAATCCGTTGAAACCTCCTGTCTAATACATTAAAGATGACGACATCTAAGTAAATAATATATAATGAAATCGTGTGCGGGGCAATTTCAAAATTTCCTATAAAAAATCGAGTGCTTCGCCATCTCCGAACTTTTGCAAATTGGTATTTAAAAAAAAGATGGCAAACATGCCATCATTCTTCACGTATTACATCGGACAGGTCGTATAATCCAATTTTTTGACTCTACAACTTTTTGCAATTTCACTGATGAACAAATTGTAATATGTAATTTTTTTTGACTCCACGTGATCATTGTTTTATAAAATATATGAGTTTATTTGAATAGTAATTGTCTTAAACAATGTTTTACTTTTGTGTACCATACATGTGCTGATCAGCATCTTTTAATATCATATTTTCAAAATGGCCATTTCTTAATCTTTAACATTTTCAACTATACGATCATGATTTGCAATGTACTCTTATATACTCTCAATGAATAAACTAGCTGTAATGTTTTTTTTTAATTATTCTCTGGCATTATTTGTGAAATGTGGATAAATTCTTTATCATTAGTATTCCATATCTTTGGCAATTTCCATATCAGAAAGCAAGACAAAAGGACATTGTTTTAAGGTATTCAAATCTTAGGCTAACCTGGAAATTAGGAAAAATTACTTATTTAATAGGGTCGTGGGCACTTGGAACAACTTACCGGAAGAGGCAGTAATAAGCAAGGGGGTGGATAGCTTTAAGAGGGGCATTGATCTTCATTGGGGACTTATAAATTGACTAGGATCAGCCTAGCTGCTCCCAGAGCCTGTTGCTAGTCGTCACATTTGTATTTGTATAAGCCTTTGTCTGCCCAATTCTTCCACTTGTGCTGTAATGTATGGTAATCAGTGGTGCACACAAGAGGAGGGTACAGGGGGTCTGGCCCCTCCCATGGCCTTTGAATTTTTTAAATTCACTATAATCCATTGCATGTAGTTATGGTACATAAATTAATTTCAAGCAAAGACAACAATTTCAGATTTAATACATGAAAGAAAAACAAAATATCCCTTTCTTCCCCTACAAAATCATACTGTGTGTGAACGAAATTTTTTCTATAATGATGATTTTTTGCTTTGCTGATTTATTTTTAACTATGAGAAAAGTATCAGGGCCGTAACCAGAAAATAATTTTGGGGAGGGTTTGAAAACTTTCATGCGGAGCTTAGTGCTATTTGTGCTAATGTTCAAGTTGTCAGGTTATCTATTACGAAAGCGTTTTACGCAATTAATATACATATGTGTGTATTCTGGTATTTTAATTAGGGTATTTGTCATTCATAAACTAATTGTATTAACTAATGCTAAATAATTATTTAATAGTTTTTTTAGACGTTTTTTGTTCTTGACACTCAATAAAATCAAAAGAATATGTTTGGATGAGAAATGTCTGGGATGTGAATCTTCAATCCTAGACCCAATCCCTTGGAGAAATTCCTGTGTGCGCCACTGATGGTAATCCTCCTGGTAGCAAAAGCAGTGCAATATTGTGATGTGTGTGGCAGATTCTTGAGAAAGTCTACTGAATATTTCTTAGCTGGAGAAAAATAAACCTAACATTTTTTAAGAAAAAAAAGAAGAAAAAGTACTTTTAGCTACGAAAGATTTGTATCATGTTTTCAGAGATGCAATGCACAGGTTGCATGTAATTTATTAGCATCTTGTTTTTAAGCATTTCTCTGAACATTTATATTCTATGATTGATCTAATGTCGGTTTTTTATGCAGACCATTTTTCGAATTTTAATCTGTGTCGCAGACTACTGAAAACATTTCTGCTACTGAGGTAATCCTAATGCTTCATGCTAAAAACTAAGAGGGGGAGGGGGGCAGGGTGGTTGGAGAATGTCAAGTTTAAAATGGGTAATTGAGACAACTGTTTTGCCTTGTGCTTTTCCTTGAGGCACTTCAAAATGGATAAGCTCTGCTAAGTAATTAAAAATTGCTGAACATTTTGAATTTTCTTTCAATGGATAAAATTTTACTCCCATTTTTTTTATTTGTTTAACTTCTACATGTATTTTATTCATAAATAATAAATGTGCTCCTGTTTCAAGATTTTGTTTTATTTTAATTGATGTTTTATGGAAACTTTCCTTTTCTTTTCCCGTGTTCCTTTTTTTTCTGTAGAAAGTTAATTTTAAAGTTTGCAAGGTTTTTTCATAAAGTAGCCCTCAAAAATGTTAAGGGATTACTATCTAACCATTGTTGTTTTTTTTTTTTTTGCATAAATAATTTTGTACGATAACTATTTTTTATCTTATAGTAATAAAAAGGTTAATATATTGAAGAAGGTGACAAAAAATACAGCACGATACTTAATGTCTTTTAGCTAATTAGTTGCATATTAGCATTTAGCTTCAGCTTGCATTAAATGGACAACTGTATTTTTTCATAATGCATTTTAGTTTTAGGTTTGACTATTTAACAGTTTGCTTTAATTCAAAAGTTTTCTAAAATATCAAACATTTAACCAAAATGTTATTTTTTAAGAAAGGGGGGGGGGAGGGATCCTAAGCCTTTTTGGAGACAACTTAAACGCTTATTAAGTACTCTGAGATGATTTCGTAGTCTGACTTTTCAAGTTTTGTTCATACAAAATTTATTCTTGTATTGTTACAAAGGTCACATAAAAATTGCTTTGAATTGAAGTCTTACAAATATATGATGTGTAAGAAGAAATTAATAAATGCCTTTGTGCAACAAAGTGTTACAATAGCAAACAATTTATATCAAGCACAAATTAGCAAATTGATTGTAGTCATGTGTTTTGGAGTTTCAAGGAACTACTTTTTCAGTTGAACTAAGTGAGCTTTTGGAGAGAAGCAATTAATTTTCATCCTAAAATGGATTCCCTGAAACCCCAATACAAGTGTCTGCAATCAGTTTGCAAATTCTTGCTTGAATTACGTTGTTTCCTATTGTTGCAAATGATGTGCAAGCTCATTTTTGTGTGTGCAAACTTGTGCTTGTTTATTTTATTTTATTTATTTATTTATTTTTATTTGCAAAGTGTTCCCTACAGTAAGTTTTTTGATTTTAGCTTTGTGACTGTTACTTTTGTTACGGAATCCATGGCAGCTGCAAATGCTTTAGTTCACAGTCGCACAGTCCGTCATTTGAAGAAGGTGATGAAAACAGATGAAGAAGTGAATGAAGATAGTAGCCAGCAGCTAGTAGTTAGTATGATAGAAAAATTACTGTATTGCTCTATATTTTGAATCTTATAGTACAGTAAAACCTCACTACAATGCTATCCGATACAACGATAATCCCTCTACTGCGATAATATTTTGTGGTCCTGGTGAACTCGCATAGGAATTAATGTTATCCTCTTCTTAATATTGCAATATTCTTTACAGCAATAAATTCCAGTAAAACTATTTTTTTTTTACATTTTCATCCCCCCTTTGTTACGATAATTTGGTTTTCAAATAATGAAAAATATCCTATTTTATCAACTTTTGCCCTTTTTTCCGTTTTTTCTGACAAGAGAAGATTTTCTGCTTATTGTGTATTTATTCCTTTCCACCACTCACCACTGTAAGAATTATTAAAAATGTTACATACTAAAACTTAGAAGTTCAAAAATGGGTGAGAACAGCAGACAAATCATATAAATATAATGCTCAAGGAATCCAACAAAATGGGAATAATAAACAGGGTTGTGGTAAATAAATTAAATATTCCTTTTGTAAATCTATAAGAGACCTCATTACTAGGACAGGAAAATGACATGAAACCTGGGGACAAGCTTTAAAACGACGTACCTTTGTTGTTTTTTGTATTGTTTTGTTGAACTAATTTTAAATAATTAAATTTAGTTTAACGATGCTATTTTACACCTTTAATTATGTTTAATTTAGCACTACAAATCGAATTTGTGAAATGTTGATATAACATTTTTTAACTATTTAAGTATATTTGAGAAAGCGAATGGGGACGCGCCAAAAGAGTGACTTTCTGGATTTTTCATAAGTTTTTGTAAGAAAAAATGAATGAGTTATTGCTTAATAGAAATGGAATAACATCGAAAACATTATTTCTAGCTATTAAAAAAAATCTAGGCCAAACAATCCTTGTGTTAAGCTTGTGAGACATAATATTGTTAGAATTTTGGAGAATCACCCAAACACGTTTGTACCTAGATAGTGCATATCATCGCCCCAGAGCAACAGTAAGACATCTTAGTGTTATTTCTGGGATTAGATATCTTACTGTTGCTCTGAGGCGATGATATGCTATACATTAAAATAAAATGAAAAAAAAACCTATTGAATTCCCAAAATATGTATAGGGCCTCGACATAACAATATATCCCTCTACAACAATATATTTCTTTGGTTCCCAAAATATTGTTGTAGCGAGGTTTTACTGTATTACATTCAAGTTTATACAAAAGGGAAAAAATGCATTCTTTTGTGCCTGTCACTTTTTGTATTGGACCTCATTCTGAAGTTTCCAAATTTTTTAAAAAGGTGTGATTGTTTTCAGGCTTGATTTCATTCATTGTATTACTTTTTTATTTATATATATTTTCTCTATTATCAATATAAGTTTATATCACTTTCAAAAATTTTTAAAACTCTAAATGTTCTTTTTTTTTTATATTTAGGAACAATTTCTAACTGATGAAGTAATATCTAATTCTTTGGAAAATGAAAAAGTACCTTTACTGCTGAGTAGTAAGCATTTTATTTTCTTTCATGTAATTTTTTTTAAATTAAGAATTAGCTATATTGATTTAAATATTTATCCTTGCTTATCAATAGGTTGCATTTTTTTCAGACTCTGTTGATACCATATCTGAAACCTCAGCTGAATATTTTAACATAACAGAAAGAATAGAAATGGTAATTTTCTAAATTATTAGTTTTAGAAGAATTCATCAAGGCATTTAGGAAGGGAAGTTATTGGGAAAAAAATTTGCCATGTCCTCTTTTTTTTTACACATAGATATTGGCTGCTTATTTTATTTTAATTGAAAAGCTACAGTAAAACTTGTCTAGAAAACAAAAAGTACAGTTGTGGCCAATATGTGTGAAAGCCACATCTGATTCAAAAATCAAATCCTAAATGTTAACTTAGAGCAGCGGTTCCTAACCTATGGGCTGCGAACAGCATGTTACTGGGCCATGGACACTGGTCGAGAATCTAAACCAAAATATATCTTGGGTCTTTTTTTTTTTTTTTTTTTTTTTTAGTTTTTGCAAAAATTCACTTATTAGTTGTACCGTCACTCAAAAGCTCCCGTTGGCTCATAACCAATAAGCAATTTTAAGATTTAGATTTTTCATATTTCTTAGGAATTTCCCCCCTATAATTGAAGAGATGAAATCTAGTGAATCAGAAACTACTTTAAAGAAAAGTGAAAGAAACTACTAATACCTTCAAGCTTCAAGCATGGGTGCAAGACCTTCCGTCGCAGGAGGGATTTCCGTCTTCGACAAAATTTCCAAGACGGAGGTCGGGACAGATAGCAATTCGATGACTTTTCTTTTAGTTTTTTCTTTAAAAAAAAAAAAAAAAGTGTGTGAAAAATATGCTTTAATTACTGGACTGCTCCATAACCACGAATTGAATTTACATCGACATTCTCTCCATTTTCCTTTACATTGACATTCTCTCCATTTTTGGCCATGGGCTTATTTTGCTTGCATCATGCTCTTGGATGAGTGGCTTTTAGACTCGCTCCGTTTGACTTTTTTTTTAGGTTTCTGTTATTTCCAACTCACTGCATTGCAGACTGAGGTGTTGCTCGCTATTCTCCCTGATTTTTTGATTCTTCTTTGTTTTGAGCTGTCTTCGGATGACTTAAAAGGTAGGGTATAGGAAGCTTCTTTCAAAAAGTTTCCAAAACTAAAGTATTAAAACTTTTAGACGGTCATAAGTCATGTTTATAAATAAGGAGGGTACTATTCCTAGAAAAAAATTAAGAAACTGAAACCTTAAAAATTAAAATTTAGGACATTTGTGGTGAACTCAGAGGAATGGGGTTCGGGAGTTCTCTTCCAAAAATTTTTTGATGCTGAAATATTTAAAACGCCACTTTAGACTGTAAGGTGCTAGTCCATTATCATTAGTCGCCCATACATTCCCCAACCTTTCCTTCTTTTCTGGTTTGTTGGGGCTACCTTGGGTAGTCTTTCCCATCAGAACTGATTTATGTTGCGAAAGTGAAAATCTTATGTCCCAAGCGATTTTATTGCTGCAATAAAAATGTTTATGATCGGCAAAAAAATAAATGCGGGGAGCTGCGAATGCTTTTACCCCTAACATTATCCAACATTGTCGAAAACTGGAACTTCAATTTTGAAATATTGCCGAAGGAGGGTTCCTGAACTCCATCCCTTCGATAATGCAGTCAAAAAGCATATAAACGTGTGAAAAATGGAGTACAATTTCGTTTCTAAAACTTCAATTTCGGGGAGAGCCCAGAGCGCACCCCCCCCCCTCTTTCTCCAATATTTTTGAAGGAAGGTCGCCCAATATTTTGATTTTGGGACTATCTGTCTTAAACAATTGATGTAAGAGTCCCTGAACCCCTCCTTTCCCTGAATTTTACCAAAATTGCTTACCATTGCGTTTTTTGGACTTCAATTAAAAAAAATTTTCTGGGAGGGAACCCCCAGACCCCCGTTATTGGTGGTTTTTAGATTTTTTGGAATTACAATATCTAAATGCTTAAATATTACAATTTAAAGGCTTAAAACTCAAATCAAACACAGATTCAAAAACCTGGCATTGCTAAAAAACTACAACTTTTATACACATTAATTTTTCCTTAAGCACAAATGCCTTGCTGAAAATATTTTCCGTCTTGAATACATCACCAAACTTGCACCCATTGTTTCATGTTAAAAATGCTCATCCTTTAACTGGCATGACTATAGCCAGAGGATTGAGACACTTGAGGGGTTTTTCGACAACCTACCTATTTAAATGAGACTTTTCACGGCAGTTTTTCTTAAAAATAATATAGAAATGCATTGAATGTTGCGAGTTATTTGAGATTAATAAACTATCCAGCTTCAATCCAGATATCAATTCCTACATAGAGGAAAAACAGCGTCAACAATCTCATGGAGCTTTAACTTTGATGACTTGTTCTTGTGTTTTCTCACAGCCCTCAAAGCAGAATACTTTAATATGTTCTGCAACATAAAATCATTTGACCAAAATGGTTCTGCAAGTACTTCAAGCATTGTACACATAAATCTGCAATCTTTAGGAGTTTGGATTGTGAAAGAGGAGAAAATTTTATCTGTTTGCATTGCTGCATCGCGTAAAACCGAAACTCATCCGCATATAATTGAAACTGCATAAAATAAACCTGTGTAAAACGAGAGTCTACTGTATTTTCATTAAATAAATCAATCCGCCAAGTAAAAATCTATCAAACCCTAAAAAGTGTCTTTTGAACTGTAAAAAGTGAGGGAGCAAGGCCCCTATACTCTTGAAAGTGAGGGAAAAGTTGCCCCCTTGACCACCCGTACAAGCCGTCTATGACTGAATGTAAGAGGTAGTGGACTATTGTCTATATTCTTACAACATTCTAAAATTTTTATTCTTGTTTACTCATTGGTAAGCTTATCAATTAATGTATGAAAATTTTCTCATTTGTAAGCTTTAATCATTAATAGTATTTATTTTTCACAGGGCAAGATGGCTTTTTTATTTTTTAATAAATGTAAGTTGCATTTTATAATTATATTCAAAAGAAAATTTTAGTTTCAAAGTATTGTTTTGTTAACCTTTTTTTTATATTTCAGATGGTGTAAATATTTTTTACATTTGCATAGCTGTATATTTATATGGAGATCTTGCTATATATGCTGCTGCAGTTTCAAAATCAATTCGTGATGTATCCTGGTGAGTTATTTATTTACATAAATTTGCATAATTAGTGAAAAAACAAATATAGTGCCCTTAGAAATTACATCGCTATCTTCAGTTTATACAATGATTCATCAATTTTTCCAAAAAGAAAGAGTTGAATATGAGTAAGAGGGTCGAGAGGCAAGTCACAAATAAAGTGCTTATTCATTATTCAACCCAGTAATTTTAGAGAACAGTAGTTCACATTATTTTAATTTTTTTTTACTGCAATGTCCACATTTTAGTAAGTTAAATTTTGAACAATTTTCTAATTCAATAATTGGTACTTATGACATTTATCTTGAATATCAAATTCTAAACTGAAATGACGTCAAATTCACGTCAAATCAAGCAAAAAAAAAAAAACTCCACCTGATCTTCTTAGATTTTCTTAAAATAAAACTGAAAACCATTATTTTTGGTAGATCGAAAACTGGAACTGAACCAATATAATGTTTAGTTGACCAAATGGAAATAAATTATGGTTTGAAGCTCTGTTTAAACTGCTCTATAATTTTTGCAGACTTAAAATAACATCTCTAAGCACAATCCCAGGGTATTGTATTACATTTTACAACATTACTCTGAAGTCACATTTTATAATGTTTTTGAATTACCAAGAGGGAAAAACTTTTTTTAAAAAAATATACCTCAAAAAGTTTAAATTTTACAGCTTTGTGAAAAAATATTTTATGCTTAAAAAGTATTCAAGTAACAAGTCAAATTAAAATGACAACTCAATTCTCTTTAAAATGAGCTATTATACAACTGAGATTTTTGTGATATGTTCAATTTTTGTGAAAGGTGCATGTATTCTTTTATTTATTATTTGCCACTTTTATTGATTGAACATGACAGGTACATAAATTTTTCTTGTTTTTCAATTTTGGCTGTATTTTGATCCTGATTAAAACCAGTGATTTAACCAATCATATGTGAAAGGCATGATCCTCATAGCATTTTGTCTAATTTTAAGTTTCAGTAGATAAAGAGTATTAATATCGAAATTTCATTTTATGTATGCCCTTATGAGGGAGCATTCCTATTAAACACACCACCTCTTCAAACGACAACAATTGCTTGATCGAAATTCTTCGCAAAAATTTATTGCAAACTTGTCTTGTTTACATAACTCCCTATCAAAATCACTACTCTAACCAAATTTTCTGAATTCATTTGGTAATATTAGAAAGACTGCCATGTTTTGAGTGATTTCAATGGGTCTTAAATATAAATGTTTTGAAAAACATTTTCTATTTTGAGAAGAATCTTAATGTCACTAAAAGTCTTGTTATTGTTTCTATTGTAAATTTGAATCGTCAGCTTCATAAACACTTTAAAAACCGGATATCACCTTCCTGTCACAAGAAAAGCTGAAATCTTACTCATTTTTCTTCAAGGATGGATCCAGAAATGTTTCAAAGAGGGGCGATTGGGGGGGGGGGACTCTTCCACAGCATTTAACCCAAAACAACTAAAATATAGAGATTTATCCAAGGAGACCCCCGATTTTTTCTTTTAGAGGAACTTTTTCCGTTAAAAAGGTATTTAAAATTTTAAAACTTCAATTTCGTAATATTTCTGGATCCTGGGGAATTTTAAAAATCCTCTCTCCTCACCAAAGTTCGCTTAAAACATGACTTCAATTATGGAAAATCGCTGGTGCGAGATTCCTCAAGGGAGGTGTGGTCGCTCCCATAGCCCCTCCCTTGTATCCGTCCTTCTTTTTCTTGCATATTTATATTTACTGACTGTTATGTTGGGCCATGTGGAGGTTGAAAGAGGCTTGTATATACTTATGGATCTGTCTGTGTACAGTTTTAATATCTGCAGGGGTGTCTGCCTAGGAGGGCAGAGGGGGTCATGGCAGACTGCCATTGAAATTTTTAGGGGAAAGGGGTGTTTTGTGGTTTATTTTTGCTTTTTTGGAGGGGAGGAGGCTTGTGATATATTTTGGAAAGTGTGTTTCCTTGCTCTTGGGGGGAGAGGGTTACCCCTGATACCTGTAAGCTAAAGCTAAAGTGCTGTAACTAGCAAATGTTGAATTGAAAAGGTTCTAAATTCAAACTTTTTTTTTAAAATCATGGTTTATGTTTACCATCCTAAGGAGCATGTTAGGTTTATTAACTGAAATATACTGTTTTTCTCATGTGTTATTTTATGTATTTGCTATTTTTTTTTTTTTTTTTTTTAAATTTTCAGCACCTATGTTCCTGAAGATGCCATCTGTAATGCTACCTTAAATGGTACTATTGCATGCTGGGATTCCCTTTCTGTTACTCGAGGTCAAGCATATTTTATATTTCTGGTAAGATTTGAGAATATTGTTGCTACATTTCTTATATTAATACTAGTGACGCTAATATTAGTGGGTTTTATGAATGCTACTTTCCTTGGAATTTTTATCTCTTCATATTACTGAGAATGATAATCATTTTCATTTTTTTTTTTTTTAATTTGCTCCAAAAGGGCATTACTAAAAATTAGAAAGGTAGAGTTCAGATATCTGGATCGAATTTGAAGATTTGTTTTTCTTTTAGTTTTATATTCACTTAGATAATAGTCTTTAAACTATCATTGCAAGAATGTAATTATAAGAATGTCAAACATTTGCTCTTTTTGTTATCTATTGATGATCTGGTATTTCTGTGCCCATACTCTAATCAAACAAGTTTGATGTGAAAGACATTAGACAAACTCTTTGTTGAGAAGTATCATGCAAAAATATTTATACATATTTTAATTTCTTGTAAACAATTTTGTGTAAGTTTGTTACAAAACAGTTTTTTATTGTAATCATTTGAAATAGAGTTGTGTACATAAGTAAATATTTTTATTATTTTTTAATAGTTAAAATACTGTATTTATTCATTGAAACCTAAGTTTTTGATTGGAGAATAGCTCAATATGACTGGTTGTTGGAAGATTTCAATTTGTTTTACATAAATATGTCTATTCTGCCGTGTATAGGTAAAGGGCAGAAACTGCAGAGTTTTCTTTTTGCATTTTTGCCATCTATGGTACGTTGACTTTATTGTACAAACTCGCTTATTTGGTTTCCGCTGAAAAAGAGGCGCGAAAAAAATGTCTAATTCCAACATTTTCCTATTGTTAGTACTGAATCCACCACACATTTCTTCAAATATTTCGAAAACTAATTTCTGCATATATTGCCATTTACCTGCACAAGGTGCAGTATTTTTTACGTAAGTAAAACTACATTACTTCTATACTTTAACTATCACTTACTCTTGCTGTAACAATTATACTGCATTGAAAGTTCAGTTCAAGATTATTTCCGTTTAAATTTTTTAGTTTTATAATGATTAGATATGTCTTTAAGAGTGGGTTTAATAATTTCTTAGAATAATTATGTTAACTGGTTCCTTGAAGTAAATTATTTGTTTTAGATTTCCTATAATTTTCTGTAGATAATTTAATAACTATTTTTACCAAAAACAAGGAGCATCTTTTCAAAATATATTTTTAGTTAACGGCTTAAACCGTTTTAAACACTGCATTTTATTTAATATGCAATGCTTTTCAGGTAGGGCAAAGAAAGGAAACTATTATCATTGGTAAAGTGAATCAGGGAAATTTGGTGAACTTAATTAGGGAAAAATCAGGGAACTTTTTTTTTCCTGTTCCTGTTGCCACCCTGTAGTGTGTTTAAGTTTTGAGAAAAATGAAAAATTTTTAACTTTCCTTCTTTTTTTTTCAGACTGCCTTTTTAGCTTGCTTAGGTCCATTCACTTTTTTTAATGTTCAAAAGACAAAACACTTGCAAATTTTTACAACAATCATGAGATGGTTAGGTAAGTCAGTAAGGAAATATGTTTGTGTATGTATAAAAGTAAGAGTTTAGTTGATGTGTGGTGTGATTTTTTTCTATGCTATTATTTTTAAATGCAAGATCTTTTGGTTAGTTTTTAACTTTACAAATGCTTTCTTAGTTGCAACTGGATTTGATGCTGGAACATTATGTTGTTGAAAAATTCTATTCTATTCTGTGTTCTCCTTTATAATTATCCCTTTTTCCTTAAATAATAATTAAAATTGAAAAAAAAAATCACCAATTGTTTTTATGGTATGTTCTGATAGACAAAAGTAAAAAAGGACAAAGCAAATTTAAGTTACTATAAATACGATAAATATGTATAATTTTAAACTTAAAAAAAAAAATCTTTGTTTACTATTACATGCAATCTATTTACAACATTGAATAACTTTGCATTGTTAAAAATTACATTTTTTTCAATCTAAAACATTTATAACTTCCGTCAGTTGTCAAGTTATGACATCTGACACCTAAATTTGTTTAGGATTCAGAGCTAAAACTACCTTCAACATTAGATATAAAGAGGGCATAATCCATTTTAGGTACCAGAAATTTGGATATGATCGAAATTTTTTTTGTTTCTGTTGTTTTAAAATAGAACAAATTTGCTTTGTGAAATTTTTTCTGTTCAAAATTATAATTTTGAGCATTTAAAAATATAACGCTTATAAATACAGTAAAATCCCTCTAATGCGGACACTAACAGGGAGAAAATTTTTTGTCCGCAACAGAGGGGTGTCCGCAGGACAAGGGTTTAATAATGTTATTTGCTTTGGAATCGGGGAATTAAAAATTGTCCGCATAAGAGGGGTGTTCTCTAGAAGGGGTTTTACTGTAATGTTACATTAAAGTGACCAAATGTCCCGATTTTAGTGGAACAGTCCCACTCGCTGAATGCCCTGCGAAAATGTCCCACTTTTACCTTCAAGTCCCTCTTTTCTGTCCAAGTTCCTTCCAATAGGGAAAAATATAAATGTACTAGATTTTTCAACTCTTAGTACACAATCATTGCTAAATTTAAAATATCTTCTTTTGACAAAAATAAACTTTTTATATTAACTTAAGGAATTTTCGAGAGGTGATGAAAATATGCTAATAAAAATTTCTTCCAATGGTAAATAGGACTGACAGCTGTGTAAATTTGCTGTAGGCTTCTGTAACTGACACTATATTAAGCTACTTTTCAACTTGAGTTCTTTATTGGTATATCTGAATTATATCTCATTTACTAAAGAATAATTGCTGAATTCATAAAATCTGTATGTGCCAGGGAAGGGGGGAGGGGAGGGGCCTCAATTTAAAACTATTTGTCATATGAGATCTAAAAATCTTCAGTTTGGTGACATTTGAGCCTCTGGGGAAAAAAAGACATTGTCCCCCCCCCCCCCCCATCTCCTCTAGCCAGTTATATATCCTGATTTTTAGTCTGAAAATTCTGGTCACATTATGTTACATGTTCTGTTTAGAAATAATAGAGAGAAAAAACAAACAGAACTTATTACTTTCTTTGCTCAATAATTGAGTCAGTGAGTTATTGTAATGATTTTTCTGAATTTTGTTGAATTAGGAGTGAATTATATTTGAAAAATTGTTCGGAGTTGAAACAAATCTTTTTTTTTTTTTTTTGTTCCGTGGCTCTAAATCGGTGATGGCCAATATATGGTCTGTGGTCCAGACGTGGCTCCCTTATGGGCCATTGTTTTGTTCAGTGTTACAAATCAAAAATCTGTGATTTGTCACAATGGCACAAATTTAGAGCCAAACATTCATGCATTTTTCTAGAAAACATGCATAAATAAAATAGCATCAAGTAATCATAAGAACAATTCTTGGTTAGTAATTCTCTCTTTTTTTCCATGCTTTTCTATGCTGTTAAGGAAATTTTGAAACATATTGAATTTTTACTTGTTCTAGCCCACAAGAATAGTTTAATTATAAGGTATTACCCTCTCAGACAGTAATATGTTGTGTGAAATTGCGAGTTCGGTGTACAGTTAGACATTTAAAAATCGCTGTTTTAACCTTTTTACTAGATGACTAAGAAACAAGTTCAACTCAATGTTTTTCAGATGGGAGAAAAATATTCAAAAGCTTTTGGAATTCTTTTCTCTAAGATTGCTATTGAAAATCTTTCCTTGTGTAACTTTACTTGCAGAGACAGAAACACTTTATAAAAATCTATACTATTCATCTGCCTTCATTGTTTGAAATGTTCTAATGCATCTTCTTCTTTTTTTTTTTGCTGTTAACTTCTTGTTTTTTCTCAATAAATATTTTTTTCCCATTAAAAAACAAAGCTTTTTGGTATATACGAGGGGGGACCCAAAAGAAACCGGACTAATGTTGCGATGCCAATCCTAGATATTGTAGAGTGTTCTCCAGCTAGATGGCTCAAGTAAAGACCTTAACGAACCAGCTGTGCAAGTGGCTTCAGTTTAGTTGATAACGTCTGATCGTAGTGTTGGTTTTCTCAGGTGTTGTTGCTTTACGCCTGCGAACTCATTATGGCAGATTTGAAAGAATAAACTGTAAACTTGAAATTTTGCTTCCTGTTTGAAAAGTCGGCAACAGAATAGCTTACCAAATGCTTCAGCAAGCTTTCAACGTTGATGCTATGAGCCGTACTTAAGTTTTCGAGTGGTTTGGGCTCCTTAAACGTGGTAGCACGAATGTTGAAGATCATGCTCGTTCTGAGCAGGGCTGCGGAGTCGGAATGAAACTGACCGACTCCGACCCCGACTCCGACTCCTGGACTTTTGAAACGCCCGACTCCAACTCCGACTCCAATTTTTTTTTTTAATTGTATTTTTTCAACTCCCTCTCACCCTTCAGGGGAAGGGGGACAACCTCTAAACAAGGATTGAAATATTGATTCCTCTTTGTAACAATTTCGTATTTTGTTTTTTATTGTAAACCCAAGACGCATACGACGTTAGAAATTCAATTAAAAAATCAAATTTTCCAATAGTTACGATTAAAAAGTGAGATGACTTAAAAATCCCTTTTAAAAAAAATTGAAAAGGATTCTCTGTAATTTGCCCCCTTTTAATGTTTGACAAATAGATATTAATCAAATCGTGTGCTTTTAATTTTTTAAAGCTGTAACTTGAGAGAAAAAAAAGCTTTTTTTCTAAATCCAAGTTCTTGAGAGGGGGTGGTTTGCTCCGGTTGACACTCATCTGGTAGACGACACCCAAAGTTAATTTCAGAGTTTATAAAAAATATAAATACTTTAATTCTGAAAATTTTCGCGAATGTATTTTAAATTATATTTCATCAATAAAATTTCAACGAAAATAGGGCACATATACGCCAGGAGCTAATTTTACACAAAATGCGGCGGTATACAAATTTGTACGAATAGATTTTATCGTACTTATATTTCTTCTTCACTACATTTTCAATTTATTGGCTGCTTTAGAATTAACCTTAATATGAAGATTTTTAAGATTAACTGCAATTATTGAGTGTTGTAATCAAGAAATCATTTACACTTATTTTGTTCCATACTTTTTAGTGAGAACCAAGCTTATAGAAATAGTCTTAATAAAGAAAAAAAAACATTAGATTATTTCATTGGATCTTTTGGATTGGTGCTTTCGCGCCAGAACTTATTTGAATTTGACGTTTACCCTCAAAAGTGTCCAACTGAGCTACGGGCCTCGACTTACTAAATTGTTATGTTCCCTTTACTATTTTATAACTGAGATTGAACAAAACACTACATTTTTATTTTTATTTGAAAGTGATTACTTGAAATTGTTAGGCAACAAAATCGTTTGCTGACAGTTGCTATTAGTTAAATTAAAAAGCAAGCAAACTAGGGGACGGCTACAGAAAATTCGGTAAGCACTCAAGCTAGCTGATTGCCATAATGGCAATTATTTTTTCATTAGTATTTTTTTATACATGTAATCGAAACAATTGGTAGTCAGTTTTTAAAAAATGCAAGGAGAGTCAGTGAAAAGGAAAGAAAAAAATAAACCCCGAGTCGGAGTCGGCATGTTTTCTAACGACTCCGACTCCTTTACCCCCAAAATCAGTCCGACTCCGACTCTTTGACTCCGACTCCGACTCCACAGCCCTGGTTCTGAGGGCTCTTCAACGTCTCGAAATGATGGAAACGTTGGAAAAATCCGCCAAAAAATCAACGAGTGTTGTCGTTTTACGACTGACAAAACTTTAGAAGAAACAAGAGTGAGTTAGATCTCGCGCGTTCGATCAGAAGTATGATTTCTTCACCATGATAACGCTCCCGTACTCACAGCCTTCACTTTGGCGCTTGAGGGGTGGCCAGTCGTTCAACGACCCCCGTATTCGGCGGACCTAGCCCCTGTGATCTTTTTCTGTCCCCGAGGATGAAAAAAAATCTGAAAGTGAAGCGTTTTGATGATGTAGAGGCTATAAAAATGCTTCGCAACGGTTGAAAGAAAAGTCGGCAGCAGAATAGCTCACCAAATGTTTCAACAAGCTTTCAAGAACGATGCTATAAGCTGTACACAATTTTTCAAGTGGTTTGGACGCTTTAAACGTGGTAGCATGAGGTGTTGAAGATCATGCTCGTTCTGAGCGCCTTTCAATGTTTCGAAATGATGAAAACGCTGAAAAAATCCGCCAAAAAATCAACGAGAGTCGTCGTTTTACGATTGCCGAAACTTTGGAAGAAACAAGAGTGAGTTGGAGCTCGTGTGGGCCGATCAGTAGACTGCTTCCTTCACCATTATAACGCCGCCGTACACTTAGCCTTCACAATTAACCTCTACTTGGCCTCTCAGAGGTGGCCAGTCATTCCTTGACCCCCGTATTCGCCAGACCTAGCCCACTGTGATCTTTTTCTGTTGATGAAAAAAATTCTGAAATCGAAGCGTTTTGATGATGTAGAGGCCATAAAAACTGCTTCGCAACGGGCACTGAACATGGTCAAAGCTAGAGTTCCAGGGGAGCTTCTAACAGTGGAAGAAAAGAATTAACAAGTGTATTTCACCTAAAGGTGAGCAATTTAAATGAGACAAAAGAATGAATAAACTAATATATAAATATTTTAGAACAAAAATCCGGTTACTTTTGGATCCCCCCTCGTATTTCTCTAAAATCAGTTTTTTCCTTTTTTTTTGTTTAATTGTTTTAAAACTATTTATTAGTGAATATTTTAATGCTTATAAATGTGCAATTTTTATGTATGCCTTCTCAGATTTGATAATGACCTTTTCATACTTGTTGAAACCCAAATTTATGCATATTTAATTTTTTCAACAGCTTTTTCTACCATGATTATTATTGCTGCTACAGCTCTCATTCAAGGAAAAGGAAAAGGTCATCCAAGTGTTGCAAGCATCAAAGGAGTTCCAAATTTATTTGGAGTGTGTGTATATTCCTTTATGTGTCATCATTCTTTGCCATCACTCATAACTCCAATCAAAAACAAATCCCGTCTTCTGCGATTATTTATTGCAGATTATTTATTAATTCTTTTCTTTTATTCATTGCTTTCGTTTACTGGTATATTTACTTTTGAGAAACTCCAAGATATGTATACTCTGAACTTTGAGCCTCAGAACTGCAATGACACCCATGCAGGGGAGAGCATTATCCCGCAGAACTTTTCTTTCATTCGTTACTTTCTAGCTCTCTTCCCTGTTTTCACACTCAGTACAAATTTCCCTATAATAGCTATTACGTTACGAAATAATTTGAAATCTCTATTTTTAAAAGACAACAAAAACTATGGTATATTTGTTGACAAACTGTTGTTTCCAATTTTAGCTGTGATACCACCTGTGGTGATTGCTTTCATAACAGAAGATTTAACAATTTTAGTTGGCATAACAGGATCTTATGCTGGTGCTGCCATACAATATGTTGTTCCAGCATTGTTAGTTTACTATTCTAGGCGTGATGTACTGTCCACTCTAGGTTTAGGTGTAAAAAATAAACATGCTTCACCGTTTAGACACACAGCGTGGATTATTTTTGTTTTATTTTGGGCGCTTATGTGCATCGTTTTCGTCACAGTAAACCATATCATCCAAGGAAAGTAAGACAAGTATTTATTTCCAACTGATTTTTGTTAATGCGGGTCATCAATTGAGACATTGACACTGAAAAGAGTGTAATTCAGAAAATGGTTTCTTCTTATTTTTTTCTTTCAAATTGCAGAAGTATTCTAGTCTTCAAATTTATGAAAATGATATGCTAGTAGAATTCAAACTTATTTAATGAAGTTCTGCCAGCATATAGTTTTCATAAGTTTGAAGAATGGAATACATCTGTGATTTGGAATAATTAAGCAAGAAGAAACCATTTTTTGGCCTAACACCAGGGTTGGCATGTTTCTGCTGAGGCGGTTAAAACCACTGGTAGAAACCGGTTAAAACCGGCATGGCTGCTACATTTGCCGCAGAAACTGGCAAAAACTCACAAAATGGCAAAAGAATTATTGACACATAGTAGAGAATGCATGGAAAAAAAATTGTTTACCAAAACACAATCTAATTACAATATTATGACAATTCAGAATCAAATGTTACACTCTTTAGACCCTGCATTTGCCTCTTCAAAAAGGTGGTTTCAAAAATCTAAACAGGTTTTCAATTTAATATGCAGAAATGAGAAAATATAGAATAATCTTGCAACAGAAAAGTTAGCAGGCACTGCGTCAAGGAACAAGCAAAGTTCATGAAACTTTCTATTGCATTTTTTTTTTAAAACTGGTCTACCATGCAGTAGCTGAGGTAGTGGTCAAAATTTGACTTGGAAAATAAATTTCAAGAAATTGGGCCACTTTGTTTTGCAAAGCTGTGATATTAGGTACAAAATCAAGGTTAATATTGGCAAGTAAAATTTTGGGACTTTCTTCTTGAAGCACATGATGATTTCAATCACAAGCAATTTAGATGAAGGATATAAGCGAGCAAATTACAAACAATAATGCCGGTTAATTTCTGTAGGTCACTCTCCTCTGTCCTGAACACCCATATGATTTTTCGTACTTTATTGGATTAATCCAAATATTACGAGCATCTGCAATTGAAAAGTTCCCTTTCTGAACTAAATCAAGGGCGCTGGCATAGAATTTTATTTTTTACAAGAATGAAATGAAGTTTCAATGAACGCTATCTACTGGAGTTGAGTGTTCATCCATGAGAGTTAGGGTTACAATAAAAAAATCAAAATATCATCAAACATACAGTTGGTTCATTCAAATGTAGAAGCAATTTTCAGCCGTCATACTTTGGCGGAAGATTTTCTTGTCCAGCATTTTCCAAAGTATGTTCCGCGGAACCTTGGGTTATGCCCAAGTATAAGAAGCGTTCCGCTTCAAGTTAGCTATTGTATAAATTTATTTTCCACTCGTTTTAAGAAAAATGAAATAATCAAGGATCTAAAATGTCGCTCCGTTTTTGAAGTAGTAATCGTCACAGTGTTTTGCATCGCCATGTCATAATAAAGTAAATACCATGTGATTTGAAGAAAATTCTTAATAAAGCTACATAAATAGTTTAATTTGTCAAATCTCGTTTTCTCCAATCGAGACTATTTAGCAAGATTTATGAAGACATGAGTAGGCAGAAAAATCACTACTTTTCCGTATAAAATATGCTGTCTATCCATACAAAAGCTTTCCAGCCTATGCATACCTAAAAACAAATTTAGTTCTTGGATTATGCTCCTGCTGTATGTTGTACTCAACATTCCGACATAAAGAAAAAATTCATTGCTATTATAAATTTTACAATTAATGTCATTCTTTATATTTATATAATTTGTTGCAGGGACAGTAATAAAACTGTTGCAACGATTATTATGTCTTCATAAATAGGGTCTTATTTCAAATTGAAGGTAGTATTTTTTATTTATACTCCCTCATAGTTTTTCAAAATCTTTCGGTGTATTGTTGAATAGTATGCTGCGGACACGGGCGAGCTCAGTAAAACACTGAGTTTGTAGCTTAAGAGTCACGGTTCAATACTGACAACAGTCGAAGATCCACCATGAGCAATAACTTGAATAGTGCACTTTCCATCAGTTGTGGTGGAAGTCTTCCAAAGTTCCATCTCAAATCAATACCTTTGGCAATAGTGGGCAGGTGTTACTTAGTACCTGATCAGGCATTGAAAAAAAGCTCTCTTTAGGACCCCTTAAAAAATAGTAAAACTACCTCTGTGATAGGAACAAAGGACCAGTGACAGATTTATTGGTTTGAGGGCCGATAAGTGCATATTTGGGGCCCCTATATGTCGATCACAGAACTGTACAAAAGAGTTACCATAAGCATTTTTGTATACCCTTCAGGGTCCTTTGAACTTAACAGTTTATGTCAGCCAGGTTGACGCAATTTGCTCTCTTGAGGAATTTCAAATGTATGTGTCATCGCAACCATTTTGGATTGCTTAGGTGCCTCAGCACAGTTCTAACAATGCACAATGCATAAACACTGAATAATGAAAGAGAATATCAGTCATGCTGGACGGAAAAAAGCATTCAAAGTCCTTCCTTTGAGCAATAAGTGCAAAAATCAAAAGCGAATCCACAAATGTTTCATTTGAGGTCTCCTTGTAGTTCAGTTTTTTCAAGATAGAAGTAGTAATACATGACAAGATTCTGTTGTTACAACCCTTTGGAATGATTGTTGGTAAAAATTTATCTGCAAATATTCTCTCCTATTCAGGTACGTATATGTACCAATTTTTATGCGAATCTTTGTTTTATTGTTTGACAGATAGCAGTCACGATAAACGTGGAAGTCGTTTGTTTTGGAACTAATCTCTGAAGAGATTAGTGGCAAAATTAATCAACATCAGCTCACATGAAGATGCATGTGCTTACTGCGTTTCTTTCAATTCCATGTATTACGTTTCGAGTTTGATCCCCCTCAAGAAATCGGTGAAATGCGTGCTAAACACAAATGGACAGATAATTTCCAAAAATGCTTAAGGTAGTTTCAGCGCACCTTAAAACCTGCTAATCTGCCAAAATGCAAAAATTCTCACTTAATCAATAGTTTCTTCTATGCAGAAGAAAGTAATCGAATGCTGATCATTTTTCGTTTTTATCATTTGACTTTTAGATCGTTAACATTTTGTCTTTTTGTCACAAACAGAAATGTTGCTCCTTTAAGTAAAGCCAATCACTAAGGGTTCCCTGACCTAAAAAGTTTGGGAACCGCTGTTCTAGTCATTTAATAATTACTTGAGTTGTTAAAGATGCTTTTAAGTTTTTGCCAGTTTTTACAGGTTATAACCAGTTTCTGCCACTGGCACGGCAAAAATTACTTTCTGTTGGCAGAAAGCCATCCCTGCCTAACACCGTTTTCAATTTCAATGCCTCAATTGAAAAACTGTTTAGTGGTTATTACTGTTATTCGAAAAAAAAAAATCTTACAATCTTAAGTTCCTTTTTACTGATCAAATTTAAGAAACTACAATATTAAAAGTGATGTATTAAAAACGACTCATTTTTCAATTTTTATTCTGGAAAACACTATTTTTGGAACAACTTACTACACGTCAGGAATTATGACTTTTGTTTCATTTCACTATCAATCAGCAGTACCATAATTTAATAGAAACTCCATAATATTTGATTTGTTACAATGTGCTGAAATATTCTATAGTTTATTTATTATTAATTTTCATGATATTTTATTGATTATTAGTTTTTATAATATTTTATTTATTACTTTTGTAGCTGTTCAATTACAATATAATAGTTCATAATATTTTACTGGAGCCAAAATTCAAGACAAGATGGCAAGATTTTCACCATTATTTCTTAGATAACCCTTCTTGAAAACATTCTAAGTGACTAAAAACTCCACCCACAATAGGTTCAAAGTATTTCATTGAAGTGGGGAAATATACCTTTTTTTTTTAACTTACGTGTAGAGAGTTATTGATATGTACTATTGAAAAAAAAAGAATAAATAATCATACAAATGTTCTCTTTTTATACTATTTTTCAAAAATTGAAATTATACCTGATTAGGATTTAAAACTTTTATTACATTTTAGAATATGTGCATATTTTGTGAGGTAAATGAAAGCAATTTTTAAATATTTGGATAGTGTGGAAAAAATGTGACATAGAATGCAAACTTTTGCAACAAAAATGCACAAATGATTTAAAAAGCCGACTAGCATTGCTACTATTTCTTTCTCTGAAAAAATTATGACCCTTTCAAAATATTAATTTTGGAGAAAAGTCTCTTCTCCAGTAAAAACTTGGAATTTCAGCTCCAGCTTTATAATTGTTATGCTTGTAAGAATGGAAATTTCTGATAGTAGTGTTGTTGTATTTTTCTCACAAAATATTTTGAACAAGTAGGTAGGAGTTCGCTAGTTTCGCATGTGCTGAAAAAATGCTGTTGGAAAATATCCATAGTAATTCTCTTTCTTTTGCATCAATAACATTTTGAACGTTCCAATGGTTTTAAGTTTACATTTCATGTCATGTTGTCAAAATTTGCATAAGTTTGATTATCCCGGATATTTGTTTACCCAGAACAAAGCCTTTTCTGACTTTCCCCCTTAATTCATAGTCTAATACACTTAATCTATATACATAAATGGCTACTTCTGTAGTTTACTGCTGTAAATCTGTCCCGGGGGCTTCAAAACTACTGCACCGATTTTGACCGTTTTTTCACCATAGATAGCTACACTATCAGGAAGAAACATAGGCTATAATTTATTCCTAAAAAACTTAGTTTAAAAAAGTTATTATGGAAAACAGTAAATTTCATGTAATTTCCCCATTGCATGGTTAAATATAAAACCCATTGTAAAAAAAAATTCTTGTATAATATTAATAGTAATCATAAGTTTTGAATCAAGGCTTCTCTGGAGCAAGCATGAAATTTATTGCTTTCTTAGGATTTTTGTCCTTATCTATGCCAATAATCGAGAACGGTGCAAAGTAAAAAGACAATTGATTTTGGCAACAGTTAGAAAACAGAAAGTGTTTATGGTCTAAAATTACACAGACCTATGAAAAATTGATTTGTACAGTAATGAGTGACTTTTATTACATTAGGTGCGCTGATTTCAAATACGACATTCATTTTTCTCAATCACATAAGAATTTTTCATCAACTGCGCTTTAACATATAGGCAGAAAAGCCTTTTTTTTTCCTATTATGAAAGAAAGAAAGTCTTTTCAAAATATCTGTAAGTTTATCAGTTACTACGAGTTTATGCATTAAACAAAATTCGGGTTATGAAAAACTGATTGTACAGTAATGAGTGACTTTTATTCTATTTGGTGCACTGATTTAAAAGATGACATCCCTTTTTCTCAATCACATAAGAGATTTTCGCGAATTGAGCTTTAACATATAGGCAGAAAAGCCAATTTTTTCCTATTCTGAGAGAAAGCAAGTCTTTTCAAAATATTTGTTATTACTTACAAACGAGTTCATGCATCAAACATACAATTAGAAGTTAGTTACTAAATATATAAATTTTACAACTGCTTGATGTTTTTTATACATTTGGAAATTCCAAACTGTAAAAATAGATTCATGAGAAAATACTGTTGAAAAAGCCTATATTATAAAATCATACAATGACATGTGCAATACATAATATATGTAACACAATTGTGTTACATATTTTCAAATATAGTTGTGAAAAAAATTGTTCTTTCCTAAAAAAATTATTTTTTTAAACAAATTATTTCATTAATATTGCAAATTTAAAATTTATAAAAATGTTTCAAGGTATTTTCAATTGCTACCATGTGTCTGCAAAATGTACTTTTGTAATTTATCAGGAAATTATTTTGATTTAAGGAAAATTAAGCCTGTGTTACATGTACTTTTGAAACTTTTTCAATTTAATATATTTTATGCATATAATGAAGCAAGGTTAAACTTGGGGCTTCCGAAAAAGGTGCCAGACAGGGTAATGTACTCGTTTCTTCTAAGATTGCACACAAATAAAAATAAAAAATAAAAAAAACTTTTGTTAAACTTTTTAAACAAATTACAAATTAGTGCACCTGATTTTTTTTCCAGAAGATAATTGAGATAACAATACTATTTCAGGTTAAATTTAACTCATCACTGGGCTTTGAACTACTGTAAAAAAAGTACCTGATTAAAATACTTGACCAGACCTCAAGAAATTCTTTTATTAGTTACAATTCTGAATTAAACTTTTAAAACACTGTGTATGTGCAATATTGTTTCTGTGCAGACCTGTATTATATATATTGTGAAAGTCAAAGGATCAACTTGCTCAAACAACCTTAGATATATTTAGCCCTACGTATTTTTAAATGTTTAAAAAACTACACCTTCCAATGGATTTTGAAAATCCAAAATATATGATAAACCCATACTGGTTGTACTATGCACAATACAGTTTCAAATGTTACGGATTGAAAGTTTTGGTAAATCCGGAAGCTTTGATGTATCGGTGAAAGTTGATTATGTGAACCAAAAATAAAAGGTTGAAATCTGTTCTTGATAAATAAAAATTAAATTGATGATTTATGCCAGTGGTTCCCAACCTTTTCTCCCTTGAGAACCCTTTCCAAACTCCTAAAGAAGTTGGCGAACCTCTTGGGTACTAGGTAATAAGAACCAAGCAAAAATAAAAAAAAAAAACGTGCACACACATACACAATAAAATTTGGGAGATTTTTTTTAGTTTAATGCTGCTCCAAACATAATTGCAAAACATAGAATTACAAATATTGCTACTCACTAAAATGATTGCAAAAACATGAATACAAAACAAATTCACCAAAAAATAAACACAGCAATTATTCAGTGTTGGGCTTCAATCTATTTTGAAAAAAAAAAATTTTTAATGGAATATTTGTGGAGCAAAGAGCTCAAAGTTTGGCTGAGATTTTTCTGACACAAGGGTAGATTTATTCCTATCACTAAATCATTATTCCTATCACTAAATCAAAATTTAATTAAGAATGATCTTTAAAATATCTTTCAGGGAGCTGTCTCAGATTAACTAAATTAACTTTTTTCTTCTAGTAAAATTAGAAAAATCTCTGAGCTTAAGTCTTCTTGAAAAGGACTACGAGCCTAGTTGATAAGAATATACTGCGCACATTAATCGTTTGATTGCTGAAGAATTTTCTTGTAATTACACTATAAGTGCGGAGTAAAATGCGAATATTGAAAAATAATAGAAGCCTCTATTTTTCATTATATGCATTTGCTCTAATTTTTATACAAAAGGTGATTTTTAACAAAACAAATATTTTAAGCTCACTTACTACAAGTGAAATTTTCTACACAAATCTCATAAATTCCTTGTTTAAATATAGCTCAAATTAAGTTGCATGGTTAAATTCCGTTGATTTTATTTTTACTGCAAAACCTCACACTACCAAACTTTCACCCATGAAAATTTTCTAAAGCAATTAATTTTCCACACTTCCTGTGGTATTTTTGAGTTGCTGGCCATTCTTTCTCTTTTTCGACAATAAAGCGAAGTAAATTGTAGTCTATGTAGTGTGAAAATTATAGCACAAATAGTGCGATCTCACGTCCATGAATTTTTGACTCAACACACGAGAAGAGCGATAAGTCTTCGTCAGACTCAAATGGTAATCTGAATTTCGGCGCTTTGCAATGACAGGCTAAATTCTTTTAAGTGTAAAATATGTCAGCATGTATGCGAATATTTTCATGCGAAAAGTATCGAATGTGTGAAACTAAAATGAATAAAAAAGGAGCAAAATTTGCTTGAAATCACTTACACATGAGACTTCATCAGAAACAGGCATGTTAAAACTCGGCCATTACAATATTTTTTTCTCGAACCACCGGTTGGGAACCTCTGATTTATGCAATTAATGCTGTTTTTTATATTCTTATTGTTGGCACATACGTAAAGTAAGCATATGTAAATCCCAAACTATCATTCAGAAATTCTTGTTTACATATTTTCATTTTAAATGTTTTTAAATGCTTGAAAACTAATTGAGTTAAATGTCCATTTTGAATGTATTGATTCCTATTTAAAAACATTTTTAAAAAAAAGTTATTTTTGTTAATGATCCTTTTTTTAGATATAGGAATT
Source organism: Uloborus diversus (assembly GCF_026930045.1). NCBI lineage: Eukaryota > Metazoa > Arthropoda > Arachnida > Araneae > Uloboridae > Uloborus > Uloborus diversus. The sequence goes on along the minus strand of NW_026558557.1, from coordinate 66,018 downwards.
TACAATCATATTCATTTATTTTCATCTAGTTACATTCAATATTTGTTTGTTCTTCTCAGACTGACTAAAAGGCTTAATTTAGCAGGATACTATTCTAGTTATTATTTAGTTATTTTTCAAAATAAAAACACTAAGCATTTTTAACATTTTGTTTTCAAACTCTTTATTTTTTAACCCAAATTCTTATTTTTTGATTAATTTTTACAAAGGGCAAAATTCAAGTAATTTATAATTTAAATAATTTAAATACTTAAAACCTACTAGAAATGAAGTGTGAAGCTGGACATAAGATTTTCCCTCCCTCCCTTCCCTAAGTACAGCTCGTCTGAGACTGCCCCTTAAGGTACTTTAGAAGTTCATAAACACTGCCTGTTTTCAAGACCTGATACACTTCTTCCTTTTTTCAACTATGGATTCATGGACTTGCTGCAATGATACTGTCTAGTTGGTGATATAAGCAACAACATTATTCTTATACTCTAAATTAATTCTTTTCTGTTTTCCACTACGGAAGGCTGTTCACGTAACTGAACAAATCAGAACATTGAATTTAAAGTTTGCAATTCTTAAAATGCATTAGTTCTGAGTAATAACTAAGTTTCCATTTATGTATCATTGAAAAAAATTCAGTGTTGGTATTTTGCAGTTAATTTCGGTTTCGCATTTTGGTTCAGTATTTGGTTTTGGCATACTGCTTACTTAAAAAAAAAAAAAAAAACAGACTGCTTTAAAACCTTTATTATTTCTGAAACGAATCTTTCTCAAAAATTGTAATTGTAAAAACAGGCCCCTTTAAAAAATTACTCTGACAATAATAGACTCTTCAGAAAGTTATTAGGACTCATGAATAAAAATAATCTCCTTAACTGCCTATTCCTTTTGTATTAACAATATTTCCACATATTTCTCTTTTCTTCTTCCTTTTTTTTAAAAATTCATGTGCCAACATTTTGGAGAAAAGAAAGAAAAAAAAATTCAAAAAATTACTTGTGTTTTGAAGTTTAAATTTATTTTCACTACTTAAAAATTTACAAACAAGGGTCTGAAAGTGAAAAAAAAAGTAGACAGACCCCTCAGGACTTAATAGTTTCTTGGGAAGAAGCATTGTGATGAATAGCACCTGTATGAAAAAATATGAGGATTGTGTATAAATGTATATTTTTGTAATTGATTTTATAGTATTTATAATCAAATGTAAGTTTCTTGCAAAAAATATTTATTTATATAAAATAAAATTTTGAAAATAATCAGTAGTTGATTCAAATATGACTTATTACTGCATTTTGTTTATTTGAAGTTCCCTTTTTTTTGCAGCAGTTAACGGCAATAAACTCTTAAATATCCGCTGGAGCCGGCAACATGGTGCGGTTCGACCCGTTAATTGAAGGCGAAGCTTGGGTAATTTGTTGGTAATTGGGGTTGAAAAGCTTAGCAGCAGTAAGTTACCCCTAAATCTTGGGCTAAGCCCCCAGAACTACATGCAATATACCATACAGATAGGTTATCACATCCAGAGACTGCACTTTCGTTCTTATTTCAATTCAAATGAATTATAGGAGGCATTGTTTTCTCTGACCAATGGCTGCTGAAAAAAGGAAAACCAAGACCCACCCACATGCTTGGAATATGACCAAGTTCAATATCTGTCTTGACCTAACAAAACTGAAATGTTGTACCTCTTTGGCTGATTTCTTAAATTACAAGGTGGCGTTTCAAGTTTAATACCATATTGCAAATTCCGTTCTCTAATTTTCCTCTGAGTATCTCCCCTTCATAAAGATGGACGCTTCTGAAATAAGACGGAGTCAAGGGCCAACTCTTGACAGCTGGACTTGATCTCAAAGTGATTAAAATGATAATTTAAGAGTTACAATGGCGAGGGGGTTAGGGGGGGGGGTGATGTGAATATAATCTTTGCACGTGCCAAAAAAAAGGGGGGGGGGGTGGAGCAAGTAACAATTTAAAGATTCCTTGACATTACTTTTCTTAAATGATAATAAAGTGTTTAAATTATTAACTTAAAAATTTTCAGAAACATATCGTAATTTTGGAGGCAGAAATTTTTTTACTTTACTTTTGAAAACAATTCAAACGTTAAAAATGCCAAAAATTAGACTAGAAAATGAAAACAAACATCATTTTAACGAGTTGTTTCTAATGGTGAATTGATTTTTTTTTTCTGAACTCAGCAGAGGCTACAGAAATAAGAGCAGAAAATCTTCAGAAAATATTTTTATAGACTACCTACCAGGGCGCAACGTCCTACCTTTCAGATCTCAAACTACCTATTTGTCAAAGTTCCTGACTGTAAATTCTACACATTCAAGTTCAACATTCATCCGCACATAGGATTGGGACTGACACCGAGACACAGACGTACAGAACAGTTTATATAAGTAACGATACAATGCATGAAATTCAATTGGTGGATCAATAATTTAAATTTTTGTTTTCACCTTTCAATTTTTTAGAACTGGTGTAACTTTTGTTACAATATTTTTGAGCTTAGAGAATTCTTAATGTTTTGTGTACGATTTTCTATGAAAAGAATTTGTTTAAAATTCGCTTTTTGGCTGTTCCTGGTAAGTTATTTATGTAATAATGATTAGTCAATAATCATTGATATTCTTATGTAATATGTGTTGAGTTCTATTTGACTCAAGATTTTACTAAATCGTTCCAAAAATATTTTCAACTTTTAAAATTTAAATTTCAATTTATTAATTAATTTTTTTAAAGTTTTTTGATTTCTTGAACCATTGGTCAATTAGTGGTGTTTCCCCACCCCAGTGTGGTAGATCCGGTACGTAGATCCGGGCCAATGTTCGATGTTTTGGTGCTTTAACAATACTTTGAGGATACTAATAGTCTGCTGAAGATACAACCAGCGGCGTGCTCAGAGCTTCAGTAATGGGAATGGCTGTAGCACTAGACCAGGGAGCCTATAGGCTTAGATGACTACTGGGAAAGGGGGTGCATGATCGTGGTGAAATCAAAAAAATTAGGCGAGTGTATAAATCAGGTTATTTCAATTTTCACTTCCTTTTACAAAAAAGGAAGTATTGTATTCGCGAAAAAAATTTCACTCAAAAATCGGCCTTAATTTCCATTTTTCTCGCCCCCGAATGAATATTGATTTCTTTTTTCAACCCGACCACACGTGGATACATGCCTAAGAACGTATAGACATCTGAAGAATCTATTTTGACGATCGCAGAGTTAATTACAACGAGTTTTTTCGTGACGTCCCTATGTGCGTATGTATCTCGCATAACTCAAGAACGGTATGTCCTAGAAAGTTGAAATTTGGTACATAGACTCCAAGTGGGGTCTAATTGTGCACCTTTCTCTTTTGCAGACCCCGAAGAGTTCCTATTTTTCCTTCTTTTTAGAGCTCTCTCCTTATTTTCCTACTTTTTCCTTCTTTTCCTCTAATTTTTCTTTCTTTAGTATAGCACTTCTAATTGTGCATTGATTCTTAATCTTACAATGCCGCACCGATAATTTTCTGCATGTTTCAATTTTGAAAATAAAAGTAAAAGAAACAAGTGGATCTTGAGCTTTTCATTGACTGACTACAGTAATTTCTGGAAGGAACGCCGCGGCGGCGTCTGCGTCTTCAAAAGTTAAATTTTCGTAAGTGACTTTTTTGCCGTTGCTGCGTTTATGACCGACTTTTTTTTTTTTTTTTATCGCCCCGACTGTTTCGTCTTACTGTTTAAACGAATCAATAAAAAAATAGAATTTGGCACATTCTGATGCAATTATATATTATTTACTTGTCAATTAGAAGCTTTAGTTAAAGTAAACGGCCGACTGTTCAAAAAGTGCTGGAAAAGCCGAATTTCCTATTTGCCAATATTTTGTATAGATGATTATAAGTGAAATGGAGCTAAATTTAAACAGATATGCAATGTAAAACCTTAAAAGGAACATAAGGAAGCAAAAAATGAAAAACCTGTACACTGTACACATTTTATTGATGTTAGTACAAAAAAAAGCGAAAGATTATAGAAATTCGCAAAAAAGGACTACTTCAAAAATAATCGCAGAAACTGAATTTTTTCATGCTTAAATATAATTATTGTTCATTCTAAATTGTAAACATAATTATAAAATTTATAAAATTTCATTTTTTTTCCTTGCAAAATCTTAGATGGGCAAAACGTTCCCGATTTTTTGGAGAAAAATCGGAAATCAATTTAAATGCGAGATTCCTTTTTTATTTCTACACATTTTTAAAAGTTGTTGGTCAGAGCCACAAATAAATATGTACTGTATTTTTTTTTCTTTTTAATGGGTATTTTCTACTCTGATATATCATCATCATCAATATCGATGAGTTGCTCATCATTTTTATGTGCTGCGTTTATGGCAATGCGGCATTTCTGAACATTTAAACTTTTTTGACAAACTCTTTCTCTTTTCGGTGTACGGTAATTATACCGATGCGGCATATCTACTGTAAGTTATTGTACTCAAGGCGCTTGATCAAAGGGAAGGATGGAGAAAGAGATATATGTAGGCATTTGATACTAGGTGCTCCCCCCTCACTCTCACACTCTTAATTTCGTGAACAATTTCCGAATGAATATTTTTGTTGTATGGTGAGGATTGAGAGAAACTACATGCCTTCCCTTTTATGCACAGAGGAACATAAGTAACTGATCTTTGTTTTTGATAAAAATGTTATGTTTACCATGCATGGATTTTTCCTTTTTTTTTCGTGACAACGATTTTGGAACAAGAAGGGCGTAAAAAAAATCAACAATATTGGTTTTTATTTCTTGATTAAAATTAAAACTTGCCCTTCATTTTTATTTTTTCCCCCAGGGGTGGCTAGCGAAGGAACAAAAACCGCACAAAACTTGTAGGGTAAAGACCCCAGTAATTGGCACTTTAAGAGTTTGTCCTTAAACTTACCTCTGTTTTCAGTACTTAAAAAAAAAATATTCTCTTGCAAATATTTTTGTATCAAAGAGTGCACATTTGTGCATCTATTTGGTTCACTAAAATCAAAAAATATTTGAATCAATACTTTTATAAAAATATGCATATAAAAAGTTACCAAAATCGCCAGTAATTGGCACCTGATACCCCAGTGTATGACACCTTGTGATCCAGTAATTGGCACATATTAAAAGAACTGGAAAATCACTTTATTTTTTTACTTTTAAATTACATACGAATTTTATCATCATAAGAAACATGAGTAATGTTAATGTAAAGTAGGTAATCTTTACTAATAATAAAGCAGAAAGTCTTTATGGGTGGATCTCTGTCTATCAGGATCTCTGTCTGTCCGGATCTCTGTATGTCAGGATCTCTGTCACGCGTATAGCGCCTAGACCGTTCGGCCGATTTTCATGAAATTTGGCACAAAGTTAGTTTGTAGCATGGGGGTGTGCACCTCGAAGCGATTTTTCGAAAATTCGATGAGGTTCTTTTTCTATTCCAATTTTAAGCCCATTTTTCTTATAAATTTGATAATATGGGAACGAATGTGTTTATCTTTCTTCTTCTTTATCCTTACTAATAATAAACTTGGAAGTTTCTCTGTCTGGATCTCTCTCTGTCCGGATTTCTGTCTGTCTGTCAGTATCTCTGTGACGCGCATAGCCCCTAGACGGTTCGGCCGATTTTCATGAAATTTGGTACATAACTAGTTTATAGCATGGGGGTGTGCACCTCGAAGCGATTTTTCGAAAATTCGATTTTGTTCTTTTTTCTATTCCAATTTTAAGCCCCTTTTTCATATAAATTTGATAATATGGTGAAGAATTTGTTTTCTTTATCTTTATCTTTACTAATAATAAAGCTAAAAGTATCTCTGTCTGTCTGTCTGGATCTCTGTGACGCGCATAGCGCCTAGACCGCTCCTCCGATTTTCATAAAATTTGGCACAAAATTAGTTTGTAGCATGGGGGTGTGCACCTCGAAGCGATTTTTCAAAAATTCGATGTAGTTCTTTTTCTATTCCAATTTTAAGAACAAAATTATCATAAGATGTTCGAGTAAACTACGAAATTATCATAACGTTGAACCGTAACATCGGTACAAACCAATTAGAGAGAAAATTCGCCACACAGGCGAACCAAAAAACCTTTTAATTTTTCTATTACGGGCAAAGCCGTGCGGGTACCACTAGTTTTATATAAATTAATGCTAAATCACTCTTCTTCATGTTGGAAAAGTATTTCAGAGAAATAAAAACATAAATTTGGAATGTTCCATGGAAAAGATATTGAAATGAATGCTGTTTCATCCTTCGGTTTACAATTTTGATTTTACGAATGCTACCAAGTTAGGTTCGCCCCAAGCATAGTTAAAAACTCATATAGCATACTTTTTTGCGTAAGTTTTCCTCTTTTTTATTTATCAAATGCAACAAGTCGGTTTTCTTTCTCTTAAAAAACCACCCGCTGCAGGCGGCATTGAGATACCGTAGGTGGCGAACGGGGGTTAGCGAGTGAATCGAGCAAAGGACGAAGCCTCCAGTATAAAATTAATTACTGACTAACTGTCATTTGGATATTTTTCTGGTGAAAGTCACTCCAATTGACCAAACAGCCCTATTTTTTGTTCAATTTTGAACAGTTCAAAAAAACTTAACATTAGCGCCTACGCGGAAATTCAAAGCAATTCCGAACTTTGAGGCGAATTTGCTTCAAACAAACTTTGTAGGAAAAAGCTTTTGATAAAAAACTTGTATATAAGATATCTTTTTGATTTGAACAATTTTCCGTTCAATTTTGAACAGTTCAAATCCCTTAACATTAGCGCCTACGGGGAAACTGAAAGTCAATGTAGATTCCGTACTTGAAGGCGGATTTACTTCAAACAAACTTTGTTGGAAATAGCTCTTGACGACCTACTCCCGACTCCGACTCCGAGAATTTAGGGGGACCTGACACCGACTCTGACTCCTGTTCCCGACAATTAATCGGACTCCGACTCCCCGACTTCGACTCTGACTTCGTAGCTTTGGCAAACATTTATACACGGAGGACAAATGACTGACTCCGATTCTTGGATATTCGACTCCGACTCTTTTATCCCAAAATGAGATTGACTCCGACTCCGACTCCGCTGCTGTGGTTCTAACTGTGAAATAATTATTGTTGATATGATTTGTTTTTATTTTCACGCTAAAGTTTTAATTTAGGTATTTAGTTTTCGGTGAATAAACTCGAAAAATATGCGCAGACGATTTTTTTTTTTTTTTTTGACAATGAAAATTATTTTTACTTTCTTCTATATCTAATATATAGAAGAAAGTATTGGATTCGTGCAAATTTTCGAATTTCGAATTTTGACGGATTCGTACGTTTTGAGGTGTGCTGAGTCCATTTCGACCATTTTTGGAAAATGTCTGTCTGTCTGTGTGTGTGTATGTATGTGTGTGTGTATGTATGTATGTGTGTGTGTATGTATGTGTGTCACGTCTGTGTGTGACCAGTTTTTTGTGGCCGCTCTACAACAAAAACTACCGCATGAAATCAAACGAAATTTTGTACACATATGTGCCCCTATGTGAACTTGTGCCCATTAGTTTTTGGCGCGAATTCCTCAAAGGGGGGTGGAGCAATGGGACGTTTTTCGAGTTACGCGTGCTTGCTATTCCTCAGGAAGTAACTGGCGGAATCAAACAAAATTTGGTCCATATGTTGGTATTAACAGGAACAGGTGCTGATTCAATTTTGGTGTCAATAACTCAAACGGGGGTTGAGCTATAGAACGTTTTTTGTCGTCAATTGTGACTGCTGTATCTCAAGAAATAATGAACGGAATGAAAGAAAAATTTATCGGCAAGTAGCCCTTAGTGGGTATAAGAACTGATTTTATTTTTGTGTCAACAGCTAAAAAGGGGGTAGCGCAATCACCCGTTCTTTTTTTCCATTTTGAGTGCCCTATCTCAAGAAGTAATGCTACGTTCTGGTTGAAATTTGGAATATATGTGAATCCATATGTAAACAGGCTCTGGTTTAATTTTGACGCCGATCGCTCCAAGAGGTGTTGATTTTTTTTTTTTTTTTTTTTTTTTTTTTTGCGAATAAAAATATTTTTATTAATGCAACAATAAGAAAGATAAATCGTAATAGATTGTCGTCTGCGTATTTCTCGTGATTTTAATTGTATGGAAATGATAGGAAATATTATCTCAATGATTTAAAATTTTTAACTGTTGCCATCTTATGTTTGTTAACAAATAAAATATTTGTAATTAATTCAAGCAAGGCTTTTAAAATAACTTTCAATTTTCGCTCTTTGCTTTGCTTTTGCAATAATTCAGACATTGGGATGGTCGTCAAGTTTTTGCATGTGTAATTTTGTTTTTGTTAGGAATATTGCTTCCTCGTCAAGCATGGGGAGGGATCAGAAAAAGGAAAAATATAGAAGAAAGTTTCGTGATGGCCACAACATACTAGTTTTAAGTTGACATTTTATTTATTTTTTTTTTATTTTGGTAAGTGCATTAATTCGTTTAAAAAATTATTTTCGGCAACAGGGGAAAAAGAAACGATTTTTTTTTTATATGATGTATTTATTTTAATGAACTTATTATTATTTTTACTTTCTTCTATATCTAATATACAGAAGAAAGTATTGGATTCGTGCAAATTTTCGAATTTTGACGGATTCGAACGTTTTGAGGTGTGCTGAGTCCATTTCGAACATTTTTGGAAAATGTCTGTGTGTGTGTGTGTGTGTGTGTGTGTGTGTGTGTGTGTGTGTGTGTATGTATGTATGTGTGTGTGTGTATGTATGTGTGTCACGTCTGTGTGTGACCAGTTTTTTGTGGCCGCTCTACAACAAAAACTACCGCATGAAATCGAACGAAATTTAGTACACATATGTGCCCTTATGTGAACTTGTGCCCATTAGTTTTTGGCGCGAATTCCTCCAAGGGGGGTGGAGCAATGGGACGTTTTTCGAGTTACGCGTGCTTGCTATTCCTCAGGAAGTAACTGGCGGAATCAAACAAAATTTGGTCCATATGTTGGTATTAACAGGAACAGGTGCTGATTCAATTTTGGTGTCAATAACTCAAACGGGGGTTGAGCTATAGAACGTTTTTTGTCGTCAAATGTGACTGCTGTATCTCAAGAAATAATGAACGGAATGAAAGAAAAATTTATCGGCAAGTAGCCCTTAGTGGGTATAAGAACTGATTTTATTTTTGTGTCAACAGCTAAAAAGGGGGTAGCGCAATCACCCGTTCTTTTTTTCCATTTTGAGTGCCCTATCTCAAGAAGTAATGCTACGTTCTGGTTGAAATTTGGAATATATGTGAATCCATATGTAAACAGGCTTTGGTTCAATTTTGACGCCGATCGCTCCAAGAGGTGTTGATTTTTTTTTTTTTTTTGCGAATAAAAATATTTTTATTAATGCAACAATAAGAAAGATAAATCGTAATAGATTGTCGTCTGCGTATTTCTCGTGATTTTAATTGTATGGAAATGATAGGAAATATTATCTCAATGATTTAAAATTTTTAACTGTTGCTGTCTTATGTTTGTTAACAAATAAAATATTTGTAATTAATTCAAGCAAGGCTTTTGAAATAACTTTCAATTTTCGCTCTTTGCTTTGCTTTTGCAATAATTCAGACATTGGGATGGTCGTCAAGTTTTTGCATGTGTAATTTTGTTTTTGTTGGGAATATTGCTTCCTCGTCAAGCATGGGGAGGGATCAGAAAAAAAAAGAAAAATATAGAAGAAAGTTTCGTGATGGCCACAACATACTAGTTTCGTTTTGAAAGCTGTTAAAAAATTTTTTTAATGGAAAGAAGTGTATTAGCTGCTTTGTTTAAAAGATGCTGCTATTTTATTTGTTCGTTTTTTTGAAGAAAAGTAAGGAATATTTTATTCCTAGAAATCAGCTTAAAATATTAAAAAAAATATGTTTGAAAAAATTTGCGATTTTAGCTATTTTTGAGAATATTGATCAGGTACTAGAAAGTAGTATGGGTATACGGGAAAGTAGGCTCGTCTAGTTCTAGACGGAACTTCTTGTTTTTTTTTCAAATTCAAGCATCTGCCCCTCTTTATGTTAGAATGCATGTCAGCTGCTAATTATTTTTAACTAAAACTAATTTAATGTTTGCTTTGATTTTTACTTTCTTCTATATCTAATATATAGAAGAAAGTATTGGATTCGTGCAAATTTTCGAATTTCGAATTTTGACGGATTCGAACGTTTTGAGGTGTGCTGAGTCCATTTCGACTATTTTTGGAAAATGTCTGTCTGTCTGTGTGTATGTGTGTGTGTGTGTGTGTATGTGTGTCACGTCTGTGTGTGACCAGTTTTTTGTGGCTGCTCTACAGCAAAAACTACCGCATGAAATCGAACGAAATTTGGTACACATATGTGCCCCTATGTGAACTTGTGCCCATTGGTTTTTGGCGCGAATTCCTTCAAAGGGGGTGGAGCAATGGGACGTTTTTTGAGTTACGCGTGCTTGCTATTCCTCAGGAAGTAACTGGCGGAATCAAACAAAATTTGGCCCATATGTTGCCAGTAACAGGAACAGGTGCTGATTCAATTTTGGTGTCAATAACTCAAACGGGGTTGAGCTATAGAACGTTTTTTGTCGTTAATTGTGACTGCTGTATCTCAAGAAATAATGAACGGAATGAAAGAAAAATTTATCGGCAAGTAGCCCCTAGTGGGTATAAGAGCTGATTTTATTTCGGTGTCAAAAGCTGAAAAGGGGGTGGCGGAATCGAATGTTCTTTTTTTTCATTATGAGTGCCATATCTCATGAAGTAATGCTACGTTCTGGATGAAATTTGGAATAAATGTGAATCTATTTGTAAATAGGCGTTGTTTCAATTTTGGCGCCAATCGCTCCATGGGGGGCTGATTTTTACTTTCTTCTATATCTAATATATAGAAGAAAGTATTTTATTCGTGCAAATTTTCGAATTTCGAATTTTGACGGATTCGAACGTTTTGAGGTGTGCTGAGTCCATTTCGACCATTTTTGGAAAATGTCTGTCTGTCTGTGTGTGTGTGTGTGTATGTGTGTGTGTGTATGTATGTATGTGTGTGTGTATGTATGTGTGTCACGTCTGTGTGTGACCAGTTTTTTGTGGCCGCTCTACAACAAAAACTACCTCATGAAATGGAACGAAATTTAGTACACATATGTGCCCCTATGTGAACTTGTGCCCATTCGTTTTTGGCGCGAATTCCTCCAAGGGGGGTGGAGCAATGGGACGTTTTTCGAGTTACGCGTGCTTGCTATTCCTCAGGAAGTAACTGGCGGAATCAAACAAAATTTGGTCCATATGTTGGTATTAACAGGAACAGGTGCTGATTCAATTTTGGTGTCAATAACTCAAACGGGGGTTGAGCTATAGAACGTTTTTTGTCGTCAATTGTGACTGCTGTATCTCAAGAAATAATGAACGGAATGAAAGAAAAATTTATCGGCAAGTAACCCTTAGTGGGTATAAGAACTGATTTTATTTTTGTGTCAACAGCTAAAAAGGGGGTAGCGCAATCACCCGTTCTTTTTTTTTCCATTTTGAGTACCCTATCTCAAGAAGTAATGCTACGTTCTGGTTGAAATTTGGAATATATGTGAATCCATATGTAAACAGGCTTTGGTTCGATTTTGACGCCAATCGCTCCAAGAGGTGTTGATTTTTTATTTATTTTTTTTTTTTTTGCGAATAAAAATATTTTTATTAATGCAACAATTCGGAACTCCAGCGCTCGAATACGCTACCTTGCGGTGATTTACAAAACTGCCGATGGAACTAAAACATTGCCACGTTTTAGTTCCATGTGTGTCTGTTGACGTAAACACAGGCAGTTTGTTCTGAGTATTTATTAACGCAATCGATGTGTCTTAGTTTGCTTTCAGCTACAGAAATTAATTCGTCCCCTAAGAGTATTCTCGAGCTTCTCAAAATAATGTTAGTTTTCCTTATTTCTTTCAAAAAAGTATTAAATGGTGGACGCGTAAACAAGAAAACTCTGGATTAACAAAATTGGATAACGTTATACCAGGTAAAAAATTTTATTGTATGAATTTGTAAGAATATGAGTTTTTTTTAATCTTAAATTAATTTAACTAATCATATTTTACAGCAGCATTTAGTTGGAATGGACAGTATGCAAAATATTTTCTTGGATTTATTATCGTAGAACAAAATGAAAAATGTTTAACCTAGAAAGAATTTACTTTATTCCTTTTATTCTCAGCTGAAAGGTTTCGCCAAATTTGTTTAGGGTTATAATTTTGGTATTGTGCGAGTAGAGTAGCCTTGGCGAGATTTCGCGTTTTTAGTTAAACCATTTTTAATTTTTATCATGAGTGGAATAAAATGGTAGTAAGATTACAGAATTCGATAAGTGAAAAGAAATAAAGGTCAATCAACTGAAAAGAAAACTACCACCATATATCCGTGAGAATTTTGTTGATGATTTGCATAACATGACACAATTAAATCGTAACTCAGAAATTAGAAAAATCGAAACAGAAAATTTTTAAATGAACCGATTCGGGAATTCGAGAGAAATAACTCAGCTACAAATGGAAAAAAAAAAAAAAAAGCGCTAGCCAAGCAAGGCAAAGAAGTATCATTTTCTTTCGATAATAATTTGTAATGTCATATTGAATTTTCTAGCATTAATTGTTGTTCTTGTCAGGCCACAATTATTATTTAGTTTTATCAAGAATTGATAAATATCGAATTCAACATCATGGAAATAGCTGCTTAGAACTACGAACTACGTAGTTTGCATTAATCTTTGACGTTTAGTAATGCTTCTTGAATTTTCATTTCTTTCTACGTGGGCCAGAATATCCACAAGACTTTGAAAATTAATTTAAAAAGAATAAAGCGAAAAAATCATACGTACGAACAAAAATCACAACACTTTTAGCATTTTCTTCGTTACCATGTGCGTTTGTTTTAGTTTTCAATTCCGCCATTAGACAGTGACTTCAGTGCCCCCTACAGTTCGTTGGAGTTGCGAATAAGAAAGATAAATCGTAATAGATTGTCGTCTGCGTATTTCTCGTGATTTTAATTGTATGGAAATGATAGGAAATATTATCTCAATGCATAGACTAATAATAAGAGTAGACCGAGCTTTCTCATTCTTGCTGATGAAGAAAATTGGTTCATAGATGTATCATGTGACTAGTGGAAGGGCTTGGCGAAGACTTAGGCAGCATGGTTGCTAGCTGGCAGCATTATCTATAGTTTGGCATTCGACATGTATTTTAAGACAATGTGTTTTCATTAAAAAAAACTTCCAGGTGCAGAGATTGAACTGTTTTTCTTTTATTTATGCATTATTTTGACATTAGTAATAGTTTTTGATCAGTTTTCGGTAACTTTTATTTCATTTGGAGCTGTCAGCGTTGGCGTGAACGAAATGGCGTAAACGTTTTGCGTTAACGCAAAAATGTACTAATCGGTATCTTAAATTGAAACTGTAGGTAAAAATCTTACCGTTTGCTGATTCTTCTTGGTCGCTTGCATCTTTTATTGCTTAGAGAGTTATTGAAATTGACTAAAGAAAATGCACAATACTATCTAAACGAAAAACTCACTATATTAACAAAATATTTACAACTTAGAATAACAAATTTACATCGGACTCCATAAAAGATCATTCTTCCGTGTTCCATGAATTCTATTTATTTTATTTCGCGCTGGCGTTGATCGTCTGCTACGATTAACGCCCGCTGTTGCTAGGATATCCACCAGTCACATGGTTTGGTTTATGAGCAGCAAAAGGGTTGCCATAGCTCGGTCTACTCTTATTATAAGTCTATGTCTCAATGATTTAAAATTTTTAACTGTTGCCATCTTATGTTTGTTAATAAATAAAATATTTGTAATTAATTCAAGCAAGGCTTTTGAAATAACTTTAAACTTTCGCTCTTTGCTTTGCTTTTACAATAATTCAGACAGTGGGATGGTCGTCAAGTTTTTGCATGTGTAATTTTGTTTTAGTTAGGAATATTGCTTCCTCGTCAAGCATGGGGAGGGATCAGAAAAGGAAAAATATAGAAGAAAGTTTCGTGATGGTAACAACATACTAGTTAGCTGTTGACACCAAAATAAAATCAGCTCTTATACCCACTAAGGACTACTTACCGAAAAATTTTTCTTTCATTCCGTTCATTATTTCTTGAGATACAGCGGTCACAATTGACGACGAAAAACGTTCTATAGTTCAACCCCCGTTTGAGTTACTGACACCAAAATTGAATCAGCACCTGTTCCTGTTACTGGCAACATATGGACCAAATTTTGTTTGATTCCGCCAGTTACTTCCTGAGGAATAGCAATCACACGTAACTCAAAAAACGTCCCATTGCTCCACCCCCCTTGGAGGAATTCGCGCCAAAAACCAATGGGCACAAGTTCACGTAGGGGCACATATGTGTACTAAATTTCGTTCGATTTCATGCGGTAGTTTTTGCTGTAGAGCGGCCACAAAAAACTGGTCACACACAGACGTGACACACACACATACACACATACATACACACACACAGACAGACAGACATTTTCCAAAAATAGTCGAAATGGACTCAGCACACCTCAAAACGTTCGAATCCGTCAAAATTCGAAATTCGAAAATTTGCACGAATCCAATACTTTCTTCTATATATTAGATATAGAAGAAAGTAAAAAAACGAGCTGACAATCATCAGTATGAAAAATGAACTGGTGGAAACAAAGATCTTAATTACAAAAATATGAAAACAAAATCCAAACAAAGAAACACCTTTCAAAAATACAGTAACCAAACTTTTAAGTGTGAAAGAATAAAATGCACAATATAGTGATCGCAAAAAAAAAAAATAATAATAAAAATAAAATAAAAAAAATAATAATAATAAAAATAATAATAAAATTCATATTTTGGTGCAATAAAAGCATTTTTGTTAAAGATTTGTTTTGTCAAAAACGAAAACATTCCTTCGAGAGCATTCATTTATCATTTGAAAATACTAACACTTTCAGCTCCTCTTGTCTTAAACTATGATACAACTAGTATGTTGCGGCTATCACGAAACTTTCTTCGATATCTTTCTTGTGAATTCTGATCAATCCCTATGCTTGAAGAGAATGCAATATTCCCAACAAAAAAAAAAAAACCTGACGGCCGTCCGAATTCCTGAATTCCCACAACCGCAAAGCAAAGAACGACTTGAAAGTTATTTTAAAAGCCTTGCTTGAATTAATTAGATGTGCCCATTAGTTTTTGGCGCGAATTCCTCCAAGGGGGTTGGAGCAATGGGACGTTTTTTGAGTTACGCGTGCTTGCTATTCCTCAGGAAGTAACTGGCGGAATCAAACAAAATTTGGTCCATATGTTGCCCCTAACAGGAGCAGGTGCTGATTCAATTTTGATGTCAATAGCTCAAACGGGGGTTGAGCTATAGAACGTTTTTTGTCGTCAATTGTGACTGCTGTATCTCAAGAAATAATGAACGGAATGAAAGAAAAATTTATCGGCAAGTAGCCCTTAGTGGGTATAAAAGCTGATTTTATTTTGGTGTCAACAGCTAAAAAGGGGGTAGCGCAATCGCCCGTTCTTTTTTTCAATTGTGAGTGCCCTATCTCAAGAAGTAATGCTACGTTCTGGTTGAAATTTGGAATATATGTGAATCCATACGTAAACAGGCTTTGGTTCAATTTTGACTCCAATCGCTCCAAGAGGTGTTGATTTTTTTTTTTTTTTTTTGAATAAAAATAGTTTTATTAATGCAACAATAAGAAAGATAAATCGTAATAGATTGTCGTCTGCGTATTTCTCGTGATTTTAATTGTATGGAAATGATCGGAAATATTATCTCAATGATTTAAAATTTTTAACTGTTTCCATCTTATGTTTGTTAATAAATAAAATATTTGTAAATAATTGAAGTAAGGCTTTTAAAGTAACTTTCAATTTTTGCTCTTTGTTTTGTTATTACAAAAATTCAGACATTGGGATGGTCGTCAAGTTTTTGCATGTGTAATTTTGTTTTTGTTAGGAATATTGCTTCCTCGTCAAGCATGAGGAGGGATCAGAAAAAGGAAAAATATAGAAGAAAGTTTCGTGATGGCCACAACATACTAGTTCGTTTTGTTTTTGCTACTCGGTTGCATTAAATTCCTTTAATACTTCAAAAGTACTGTTAGCTTATTTTTGGGACAGTTAAATTAAAAATATTGTTAGTTTATTTTACATTAGAAAAACTTGTGTGTAGTCCTATCTCTTCCTATTTTTTCCTACTTTTTTAAGTGATTTTTTTCCTACTTTTTCTACTTTTTTAATTTTTGATTCCTTATTTCCTACTTTTCCCCCCTCAAAAAACCAGTTCGGGGTCTGCTTTTGGTTGCATTCGGATGTTCCAAAGGGGGTCTTTTTACACCTTTTTGGGGTAAAATCATTGTATATTTCAATGTAAACTCAAGCGGTGCTATAATTTGGCAAACACTTGGCAATATATTGCCAAGCTTTTGGTCGCCAAGTTTTATCGCCAACTTAGCGACGAATTTGGCGTTTTTTTTTTTTTTTTTTTAAATCTGGTTTTAATTTGGTCATATATAGAGAGTTAACCATTGAATCACATTAAAACTGCCAATAATGCGAAACTTTATCTGTATAAAACGTTTCTCTGCTTCGGTTCGCAGCAAACTTGGGATGAAAATATTTAAAGAGTTTCTTTGTTCACTCCGAGGCTTTAAATTGGAGTAAAAGGAAATCATGTGATGCACACATCAGCTCGTTTCAAAATGCATTTTAAATAAAGAGAGAAGTTTTAGCTTCTGGTTTGAAATGGAGTGGGGAAGTCAAAACAAAATCTAAATACTAGAAATATGAACCTAATCGTACGTATAAGATTCACTCACAAATAGGGGATTTCTCCCCGAGTAATTTTCGAAATTGTATAGTCTTAAAAATGCATTTTAGACTATCTTTGGTAGTGTGAGAGGGAAAAGGTTCAAAGTCGCTTCCCTCGTCCATTTTTCATAACTTTTGAAAACGCCGTTGTTATCTCCGATTGTGTTGAGAAGTGGGGGGTTAACGGGCTCTCCCCTAGAAATCGTTCGAAATGTAACTCTAACAATGCAATTTCAGACGATTTTTAATGATGTGGGAAGAAGAGATTCGGATGCTCTTCCTTGGAATGTTTTCGAAATTCATCGAAGAACTTAAAACGAAGTTTAAGACGATCTTCAACGATGTTGGCGAGAGGATGTGCTTTCCCGGGAAATTTTTGAAGTTAACCTTCAAAACGAAATTTTAACCGGATCTTTTTAGTGGGCGGAAAAGTTTGCTGACCCTCTCTCGGTATTTTCCGAAATCTAAATTCCAGAAATACAATTGTTGATGATCTTCAATGCTGCTATCACGGAGTTCGGGTGCGCCCCCCCCCCCCCGAATGTTTTTCGAAATTGAAGCTATAAAATAGAAATTTTAGACTTTTTTTCATAACATTAAATTGAGAGTGGTTCAGGGATCTCCGAAAGTTTTTTCAAATTGAGGTCCAAAAAATCGAAATTTTAGACAATCATTAATGATGAATAAGGTGCGTATTTCTCAGATTTTGGTTGGGCGTTTCTCTGGGATTTCAGTTTAAGTGCTATCCTTGAGAATTGGTTTTTGGGAATTGACATTTCCTAATATACAATTGTAAGCCATTTCTGATGAAGACAGTGAAAAATATGGAGCTTGTGAACTCTCCCACAGAATTCCTGCAAAATCAAAGTTTCAAAAACGCTATTCTAGGCTACTTTTGTTAACATAAATTGAAGGGACAAGTTTCGGCGACTTCCCTTCCTTCCCTGTTCTTTGCTATGTTATAGTCATCTTTTTTGTTTTTTGGTTATTGATAAAAATATTGTGGAGAGCCCTCCCCGAGTTTCTCTTTTCCAAAACCGTTTGAGTGCTTTGAATTTAAATAATGATATTTTCAATTTACAACCTGATATTTTTATTTGTTTAAAATACGACTATTTGCTGTCTCGGTAAAAATTCTTTTAACATTTTAGATTGATGTGGTACCTTTTAGTAATACAGGAGTAGCTCTCACCGAGGGTGTAACAGGAAGAGGGGCTGTAATTTGTCAAGACTATTTCAAAAAAAAATTATGAATTTAAGTTGATTACTTTAATGATTTTTTTCGAAGAAGGTTATCAACAATAGAGCTAGAAGGGAAGAAGAGAGAATCCGTAATGCCCCCCCCCCCCGCCCGTCAAAAAAGAAGATTTTTGTATACATGGGTCTGTTCAATACTTCTACACTGCAGTGGCGTATTTGGGAGGGGTTAGGGACGGTTTTCTGCTCCAGATAATCACTCTTTTTCGAAAAGGGCGCGGCATTTTACATCTCAATGGAAAAAGAAATATTTTGAAACATTATTCAAATAAGATACAATATAAGTTACAAATTAAAAGGGGAGCAAACTGCTCCCAGAAATATTAATTTCGTAAATGGTCCGAGAGACTGTCCCTGGAAACTATTTCACTAACGAAGGTCGGCCAAAATAACATTTTTGGAACTTCGCAAGTTCGAAAATTTTCCGGAGAGAGCCTTGAATCTCTCCTCCCTCTAAGATCACCTGAACTACCCTAAAACTGCGTTTTTCGAACGATAATTTTGAATGTTACTGGGAGAGAACCTCCTTTCTCTTAAAAGCAGTCGTAGGTAATCTACAATTGCACTTTTAGAAATTCAATTGCAAACGTTGCCGGGTCAAGGAGCCCAAACTTCTCCCTCCATTTTCAAAAATCGTGTAAAACCGAGTTTTTTTTCAACTACAATTACGAGGCTTTTCTACGGAAGAAATCCTTGGATCCCCCTACTTCTGCAGGAATATTTTACTTACGATTAGATTCTAATGCTTCATATTAAATTGCTAATGTTATTTTCAAAAATGAATTTCTATGAAACAGTATGGGAGAGACGGGGAGGCACCATCCTTAAACTTTCCTTCATGGACTTCCAGATACTATTTAAAAAACTAGTATGATCAAAAACTTACCATAAAAGAGTTATAGACTTGCAATCAGACTGATTATGTTTACTTGCTTTTATAATATGATAACTGGAAGCCAAGGTAAAAAAAAAAAAATCGGTTATTATTGCAGTAAAAACGTAAGTTATTTGTAACACTTTTTTGAAGGTGTTTTAGGTACATTTTTAATTATTTTAATTTAGATAGCTTTTTTTCGTTTGTACTATACATTATAGTTCGATGACATTCGTTTTGGGCTGTACATTATAGTGACAAAAATTATTTTCTCTATACTAAACTACCATGATATCAAACACAATTACTAAGTCACACTTTATTACTTATGATAAAAGCAATATTATGACATTAATAAAACAAGGGTATAGTTGCCTATAACTGACTAGTGGGACAGTAAAAAAATGCAAGTCAAAGCATTGTAGCTTGAGTACAACTAACTGGATGCGTCGTTATCTCTTAAATGTAATTTCCTCATCTTGAAGTGCATTTTATGAGCATGCAGAACCATTGCCCATAGTTATGTCACTAGTTTGTGAAGAGACATACACCGTAGTTTGAAATGTAGGCATCAAGTTCTATACTAACCCTCAGCGTACTGAGATACAGGCCTCTAACAAGTACATTTTTTTAAATCATATTTTGATGTTTTTCTTTCACTTTGCTTCTAGTTATCATATTATAAAGTATGCGAGTAAGCATAATCAGTATATTTGGAAGTTTATAACTTTTTTATGATAAGTTTTTGATCATACTAGTTTTTTAAATAGTATCTGGAAGTCCCTGGAGGAAAGTTTAAACCCGGATAGGTTGACTGAATTGAAAACTGAATAGTTCATTTTACTATTTTGAAATACGTATTGTGTTCTTGAAACGAATTTGCCCATAGTTCTGTCACTTGTTTGTAAAAATACACGTACTCTAGTTCAGTGGCGGATTGGTTGAAGAAATCGGCCCTGGCATTAGGAGATGTCGCGGCCCCATAGCTCTTATAGATACAATTCAATTTTACTTAACGATTAGGATATTACCTAAACATGAGGAAATTATTCTTAAAAATTAAATATGTTTTATTTGAATAAAATTTAACAGATAGAAGCATTATCTGTGCTTTAATGGTGAACAAATTGATACAGTATTAGCTAAACCTTGTTTAGGAGGAAATCGTAAGTGTAATTGTCCACTTAAGTTTTTTTTTTTTGAATGTCCGGAATCTTGATTGAATGTTTCCGTAATTAAAACGTTGTTTAGCTAGTATGTCCTTTTCTGCAGTCATTAGAAGTGAGTCTAAATTGTTCTGTTCTGTAGAACGGATCTTGCAATGTTCATTAGTAAAAAGCTAGGGCCGTCTTAGCACGTGATGGATCCCTAGGCACAAACATGCATTACTGGGCCCTATCATAAAAATTCCCTTTTTTATACTGGCCTACCTTGACTACCCCCAGACTCGATGCAAATTCAAAAACCTGGTGGGAGGGTACGAGTTTGAAAGCTCCTTATTTATTTTAAACGCGTGTATCAATACAAAGAGAGAGTGGAGTTAGCTTTCTGGTTTGTAGGAGACATTAATTACACTGGGGAACAATTTGTAAAACAATTTCTGTTGAGTTAGGTTTTTGAGCTGTTTTATAGTTAATTAGGCATGCTGGTTTCAAAACTGTAGTTAGTTTTATTCTACCACGTCAAGTTTTTTCTCTACACCTTATGAGAATGTGACTGGCTGGCTGGCACTAACCTTCTCCGATTGGCGCCGGGTAAATGACGCATGGGAGCACAGCGACAGGTTTATACTGGTCTGGGGTTGTTCAATTACGCCTGAGATACTGTAGTGAGAGGTTGTATGTTACTCTGAAATAGTGAATCACATTCCAACGTGGAGTTTGAGTTCTTGTTTATATACTGTTCTTGTTCTTGTTTTTGAGCGTTTAGTTTTCATTTATACATCAACTGAAACTTTTCCTTATGGCTAGTTCACGTCGTAAGTGCTTAAACAGCCCCGATTCATTTTGTTATATATGTGGCAGTTTTACCATTCCCAGTCAAAGGACAAACATCAGTACATTTGTCAGGCAAGTCTATTATGCCTATTTTAAAGTGAAAATTGGAGATCAAGACAAATCATGGGCTCCACACAAAGTGTGTAAGCAGTGTGTTGAGAGTTTACGGATGTGGACAAAGGGAACACGTGGTAAATTTCCATTTGGTATCCCTATGATTTGGCGAGAGCCCAGAGATCATTCAAGTGATTGTTACTTTTGTATAGTGAAAACGTCAGGCTATAATAAGAAAAACAAATGTAAAATAGAGTATCCTAGTTTACCATCAGCTATACGCCCAGTGCCTCATTCAGCTGAAATCCCAGTGCCAGTTTTCAATGAATTACCCTGTTTGGAAATACAGGAATACGAGTCTGATGAAGATCGAAGTGACCCCAACGATAAAGATTTTGAAATTGAATGTGATTCCGTTCGTAAGGGATTTGAGCAACATGAGTTGAATGATTTGGTACGAGATTTGGGATTATCCAAAAAAGCTTCAGAGTTCTTAGCATCAAGACTGCATGAGAAAAACTTGCTTGAAAAGGGAGCTAAGGTATCATATTTTCTATCAAGAGAAAGCGCGTTTCTGCAGTACTTTCGAAGTGATGATGGATTTGTGTATTGCGATAACGTACATGGTTTAATGGAAGAGTTGGGAATTTCAGCCTATAACGCAACTGAATGGCGACTGTTTATCGATAGCTCACAGCGGAGCTTGAAGTGTGTTCTTCTTCACAATGGAAATTTATTTGGTTCAGTCCCGATAGGCCATTCAGTTCATTTGAGGGAAGAATACGAAGACATAAAGAGAGTCATTGATTTGTTGCAATATCAAATGCACCAATGGATCATTTGCGTTGACCTTAAAATGGTTTGCTTTCTTCTTGGCCAGCAACGCGGATATACTAAGTATCCCTGCTTTTTGTGTATGTGGGACAGCAGAGCTCGTGAGAAACATTGGATGCAGACGAACTGGCGCCAAGATCTGACCTGAAACCTGGTGATCCAAACATTCTACATCATCCACTTGTCGACAGAGAGAAAATTATATTTCCACCTCTGCATTTAAAATTGGGTCTCATGAAGCAATTCGTAAAAGCTTTACCAATTGAAGGAGACTGTCTCAAATATCTCATTTCAGCATTTCCTAGCCTGTCATTTGAAAAGATAAAGGCCGGTGTTTTTGATGGTCCACAGATTCGGCAGCTTGTGAAAGATGAAACGTTCATAGGAACAATGTCAGAAATTCAAAAGAATGCTTGGTTGGCATTCAGAAACATTGTTAAAGACTTTCTTGGAAATACACGAGCCCAGAATTACGCCGAAATTGTCCAGCAACTCTTGGAGAACTTCAAAATGCTTGGTTGCCACATGAGCATCAAATTGCATTTTTTACATAGCCATCTTGCTAACTTCCCGAAAAATCTTGGTGCAGTCAGTGATGAACAGGGCGAGCGATTCCACCAAGATTTGAAGGTCATGGAGACACGATATCAAGGTAGATGGGATGTACATATGATGGCTGACTATTGTTGGAGCATCAAGCGAGAATGTCCACAGATTAAACACTCCAGAAAAAGCTATAAGCGAAAATTTTTACCTTAATATGTATAAATACACAATTTTACTTGCGGTAACTATTATAGCCTTTGTATGAATAAAATTGTTGATTGTAAACAGTGCATTTGACAAGTTTTTACTTTTATTTTCCTTTATATGCACAATTTGTATGACTTTTGAAGGCATCCTGTAGGTTGAAAACATGACGTGATAGACAAAAACTGCGAATATTTTTGGACCCAGAGGCCAAAAGTTAGTTGAAATCAAGTCACAGATTTAAGACAACGAAATTGCTGTTCCCCAGTGTTATTAGCAATAGAAATTTCATGGAAAGATTTATATTGTGTCAGAAATAGGGGGTTCCGGGGACCTCTCCCCCGGAAAATTTTCGAAATTATCGTCTTGAAAACTCAATTTTAGACGATATTTGATGATGCTAGGGGAGTGGAGGTTCAAGGTTTCTCCCGCGGCAATTATTTGAAAGTAGAAATCCAATTAATTTTAAATTTTCTTCGAGTACGGGTATAAAAAGGGGATCCGGGGGCTCTCCCCCAAATTTGTTTTTTTTTTTTTTTTTTTTTTTTTTTTTTTAATTTTAGCTCTGAAATCGCAGTTTTGGAAGATCTTTGATGATGTTAAAACAGGAGAGATTCCGAGGTCATCCACCAGAAAATGTCCAAATTGAAGTCTTAAAATCCATTTTTGGTAATGTCAAGGCCACCGGCAGCTACTCGAAAGTAAGTTCCAAAAAACGAAATTTTGGCTGACCTTCAGTGAAGTAAGGAAAAGAAGTTTTCGGCAGGCTCATCTCAGAATATTTTCGAAATTGAAGCACTAAAAACGAGATTTAAAACGTTCTTTATTGATAATGCCGAGAGGGAGGAGGAGGTGGGGGACTTTCCCACAAAAGTTTTGATACTGTTAATTTAAAAATGCAGTTTGAGACGGTTTTTGGGAATGACAAAAAAAAAAAAAATGAAACGTTTGAGTACTTTTCCCCAGCAAATTTTCGAAACTGGAATTCCATAAACGCAACTGTTGACGATCTTCGATGATGCTATGGCGGGAATGTAATCGGCTGATCTCCGATGAAATTATTCAAAATTGAAGCTCAAAAATTTTAAGTTTTAGACGATCTTCGATGATGTTAGAGGAAGGAAAAG
Organism: Uloborus diversus; assembly: GCF_026930045.1. NCBI lineage: Eukaryota > Metazoa > Arthropoda > Arachnida > Araneae > Uloboridae > Uloborus > Uloborus diversus. The sequence continues at coordinate 42,249 of NW_026558557.1, read as the reverse complement.
TTCTGGAGATCCACCGGAATTCTTTCGACATAGAAATTCTAAAGACGAAATGACGGGTAGGGTTTATTTCTGCGTCGGTGGTGACGGTGGGAGAGCTCTTCTGAATGCATTTCGAAATCGAAGTCCCAAATGCACAACTGTAACAGGTCATTTTTAATGGTGTTAGGAGAAGGGATGACGTTCAGGAATTTTCCCCAGCACTAGAAAGAGTGAAAATTGCCATATACCTAGAAAGACTAAAGGGGCCAGTGAGGCACCATCCTGATTTTCAAGTAAATTCTAAGTAAATTTTTCTGGAAAGAGTTCATTTGCCCTACACATACCCTCAAATGATTAAATAAAAACTGAATGCAAATTAATTTCTGTGATGTTGTCTCCACCCGAAAAACTGTTAAGTGTTAGTTTCTCTTTCGAAGAGCGATCCCTGCAGTTTGGCTGGTGGACAGTCGGCAGTATATCGCATTTGGAATTACATCCAACGTCAAACCCAGCAAGATAAAAGTGGAACTAGAATGAATAACAATTTTTCATGCAACAATACGTAGAAGAAAGGAAAATATTCTCGTTTTGTATTACAAAATACCTCAAGAGTCACTGACCCCATCAGTCTTTCAAGGTTTTAGGCTCAGTATTCACGTTTTTGTGAGACTAATGACTGAATGATTAAATAAGCAATCAAATGCAATCGTATTATGAAAAGTCAAAAAAGTCATTACCTAGTTATTATTCCATTCACTGAACAGCAAACCAAGCGAGGGGTCACAGAGGCCCTCTTCCGACTTTTTAGTGACCAAAACGCACTTCTGGGCTAAGGTTGGTGACGTAAAAAGAAGGGATAAGCTTTGGAATCCCTGTACTCCCCCTTTAGGGCTACGTCCCTCTCTTTTGTTCATTTTTACTTTCTTCTATATCTAATATATAGAAGAAAGTATTGGATTCGTGCAAATTTTCGAATTTCGAATTTTGACGGATTCGAACGTTTTGAGGTGTGCTGAGTCCATTTCGACCATTTTTGGAAAATGTCTGTCTGTCTGTGTGTGTGTATGTATGTGTGTGTGTGTGTGTGTGTGTGTGTGTGTGTGTGTGTGTATGTATGTGTGTCACGTCTGTGTGTGACCAGTTTTTTGTGGCCGCTCTACAACAAAAACTACCGCATGAAATCGAACGAAATTTAGTACACATATGTGCCCCTATGTGAACTTGTGCCCATTAGTTTTTGGCGCGAATTCCTCCAAGGGGGGTGGAGCAATGGGACGTTTTTCGAGTTACGCGTGCTTGCTATTCCTCAGGAAGTTACTGGCGGAATCAAACAAAATTTGGTCCATATGTTGGTATTAACAGGAACAGGTGCTGATTCAATTTTGATGTCAATAACTCAAACGGGGGTTGAGCTATAGAACGTTTTTTGTCGTCAATTTTGACTGCTGTATCTCAAGAAATAATGAACGGAATGAAAGAAAAATTTATCGGCAAGTAGCCCTTAGTGGGTATAAGAACTGATTTTATTTTTGTGTCAACAGCTAAAAAGGGGGTAGCGCAATCACCCGTTCTTTTTTTCCATTTTGAGTGCCCTATCTCAAGAAGTAATGCTACGTTCTGGTTGAAATTTGGAATATATGTGAATCCATATGTAAACAGGCTTTGGTTCTATTTTGACGCCAATCGCTCCAAGAGGTGTTGATTTTTTTTTTTTTTTTTTGCGAATAAAAATATTTTTATTAATGCAACAATAAGAAAGATAAATCGTAATAGATTGTCGTCTGCGTATTTTTCGTGATTTTAATTGTATGGAAATGATAGGAAATATTATCTCAATGATTTAAAATTTTTAACTGTTGCCATCTTATGTTTGTTAACAAATAAAATATTTGTAATTCATTCAAGCAAGGCTTTTAAAATAATTTTCAATTTTCGCTCTTTGCTTTGCTTTTGCAATAATTCAGACATTGGGATGGTCGTCAAGTTTTTGCATGTGTCATTTTGTTTTTGTTGGGAATATTGCTTCCTCGTCAAGCATGGGGAGGGATCAGAAAAACAAAAAAAGAAAAAGAAAAATATAGAAGAAAGTTTCGTGATGGCCACAACATACTAGTTTTTTATGTCATTGATGAGAAATAATGTGGAAAACCCAACAACAGTTTTCTTTTCTGAAACCATTTGACGTTACAATTTTCATTAAAAAGTTTTCATTTAGAAACCTAATATTTTATTTGTTTGAAATACAAGCGTCTGCAGCGCCAGTAAAAGAACTTTTAAAATGTTGAACTGATGAGGCACTTCGATGCGATACCTTGATCCCCCCCCCCCCGCCGCTTAATCTTACTTTAAATGCCACTTCTTCATAAAGTTTTGCTTTACTTTTGATTTTTACAGTTGAACACTTAGAACTACTGGTGCGAATGTTTACTGTAACACTGCTATTTATTGCAGTGTATTTTCAATTTTCCTCTTATTTAAAACTTATTTCGGCTCTCCTTGTATTTTTCTCCACTTGACTGCGATTTTCGTGATAATATTTTTTTTATTATTTAAAAAGATTAAATTTGTAAATATGTGTGCTGCCCCTGAGAAATTTTCATGTTTTTATCTACTTATTTTCTTTTCAAACTGAGGGGCCCGCAGCCCGAAACTGTGAGTTTGTACAACGTACAAAATACTTTATTTTTCGTCAAAATATGTTTGGATCGCACATTTCGGCGACTTTTGCTTTGGTAATCTTAACAATGCAAAATCTTTCATGCTCCTCAATGTTATTTTAAGATTGCATTTTTTTTTTTGTAATTTTAGTTAAAAAATACTTTTTGTCACTTTTATTCTAATTGTTATAAACAGGGTCGCCGAGAGCAAAAGCGGATCCGATGTTATTTTTTTCACAGGGCTCCTTCTACACCTTTTACCATTAAGATATTTTACCCTCTGCACAAGTTCAATTCCGAGCCGGGCCCCTGTTCTTCAACTAAGCTGACATGACCTCTCGTCGACCTTTGTTGCAAGTTGCATTTTATAGCAATAGTGAATGGTCATTCATAAATGAAAGCGTCAAAGGGACCCGAAGTATTTTAACATTTAAAAACCACTAAGGTCCCCCCCCCTTTTTTTAAAATTATTCATTAATTTCTTATTGCACGACCACTAAAAGAATATAGGCGGCCCCATTTCAGATGCTCCCCCTCCCTTCCTAGCGACGGTCCGGCCTCTCTCCACCCTAAAGCCCATGCGTAAAAAGGAGCTGAAGCTGGTGTTTTGTGGATTTTCGCCATTTATTCCAAAAAAAAATGCGCGCAAAATTTACATTTTGCTGTTAGTACAGAGGCCCGAAACATGACTGACCCACCGGGCAAATGCCCGGTCGCCCGCCGGCTGTATCCGCTACTGCTCCAGTTTGAAATGCAGGCATCCGGTTCTACACTGACACTCAGTGCACTGAGATAAAAGCTTATGAAAACTTCACTTTTTAGCATTTTTTGTAACAAAAACTGCCATGTTAGCCATGCAACTAATGAGGGTATTGAATAATTTATATATATTCTTACACAAATTCGTACAAAAATCATGGTTGAGCCTGAATGCAGGGAACCAGAGGTCCTCAAACATGGCACTTTTTCATTTTTTTCGACCAAGTTTGACGACCCCTGAAAGGTTGTACTGAAGGTCAGTCACAAAATTTACGATATATTTCAATTTAGGTACTAAATGTCATATTGTCAACGCAAGAATTTCTTTGACTGATGCTTAATACACAGAAATAATTGCATTAAAAAAAACACTGATTTGGAAAAACCTCTGCGTCGGCCTCCACTTTACGAATTTTTACAGGTTTCCAAAAATTTTTTTGGAGGGAAAAAAATCTGTGTCTTCTAAAATCTTTAAAAGAATCCACCATAAAAATTTGAGCAAAATCAAAAGTGATGTATATCCGAACACCCCATTTCTGCCCGGTTCTTATAAAAACTGACTCTTGATTCTAAATAATTTAATTATATGACATTACGAATCATTATCAAAAGAAGAAAATGATACTTCTTTGCCTTGCTTGGCTAGCGCTAATTGTTTTGCATTTTTCTCAAATTGCCGAATCGGTTAATTTTTAAAATTTTCTGTTTCGTATGTTTCTAATTTCTGAATTATGATTTAACTCTGTCATGCTATGCAAATCATCAACAATATTCTCACGGACGGTGGTAGTTTTTTTTTTCAATTGATCTACCATTATTTCTTTTAACTTATCGAATTCTGTAATGTTTCTACCATTTTATTCCACTTATGATAAAAAATAATAAAATAATAGTTTAAAAAACTTAAAAAAACACGCTTTCGTAGCAAAATGAACTAAAAAGTGAAAAATAATCTTTGGATGATAGTAGTTGACCAATCACTTAATTTTAATGTGATACAAAAAAGCGTGGGGTGCTGTCTATTTACATTTTTTCTTGGACATTAAATGGAAGAAATTCAAGACAACTGATAAGAAGCCCCCCACGCTTTTTTGTATTTCATTAAAATTAAGTGATTGGTCAACTACTATCATCCAAAGATTATTTTTCACTTTTTAGTTCATTTTGCTACGAAAGCGTGTTTTTTTAAGTTTTTTAAACTATTATTTTATTTTTCTGTTTTTTAGTCTTTTGTTGGAGAATTATCAGGCAAAGTTTTTTTTTTTTTTTTGTGCGGTATATGAAAATTTGAATCAGATTGGGACTTAATTGACGAAATTATTTATGAAACGAGTGCGAGGTAATATCTCAAAGTTAAGACAAGGACACCCCGATGGGAAGCTACTGTGATTCATCGATGTATGTTTGCGGAAATCATATTTATATTACTTTGAAAATTTGAGATGCATTTGAATAAAAGTTTTGTTCAACAATGGTCTCATCAGCAATAAATTTCCAATTGAAGGCTCACCTCAATTTTGGCATGAAATTAGTTAAAAACAGTTATATTTCATGTTCTAATTACCTTGGAACAGTGGAACAAATTTTGTCTGATGCAGAAAAATTAAAGGTTTTTGTAGATATTTTTAAATAACAAATTTTTGGTGAAACTATTCTGCTGATAATGTAAGCAATAAAGTAAAGTTGGCGCACTATTTTGGCGCTGAAAATTCTCAGCTTTTGTTTTTGATAGCTCAAATTTCTTTCTCGGTTAAACGTTTTTCATTTCGTTCTACAATAATATATTCAAGAAAATATTTTGCATACTGTCCTTTCCAACTAAATGCTGCAGTAAAATAAGGTTAGTTAAGTTAATTATTTTTAAACTAGGCGGAGATGAAACCCCGAATTCTTCTGCTAATGCTATTAAATCCTTCTTTCGAGCTTAAGAAAAAAAAAAAAAACATATTCGCAACTCCAATAAACTATAGGGGGCGCTGCAGTAATTTACTGTCTAATGGCGGATGAAAAAGGTAAAACAAACAAATGCCGTAACTTATAACCTGCATTGACGATTAGTGAATGACAGTAATTTTTCATCGTGTTTGTGGGAAACTTTCTTTTCTATTCTTTCTTTTCTTTTCTAAAAAATAAAAAATAAATAAAAAAATAAATAAAATAAATAAATAAATAAAAAGAAGAAAAAAGTTAATTTGAATTCTGAAATTTTGAATTCAAATTATGTGTTTCGCAATCACGAGTTGCGAAAGGATCCTACTCATTGGAGCTATTGCTTCACCCAAGCGTGCACTTCCTCTTGGGCGGTTACGAGTGTATAGTTGTGTGTGTGTGTGCGTAGGCTTGTGTGTATGTACGTAGGCGTGTGTGTATGGGGCATTCCAAGGTATTTTTAAAATTATGTAGAGTCCGTAACGTGACCTTTTTTTGCCATAACTTTTTAATTTACCTTTTGATTTGCAAATAATTTTAATTTGAGCTGGTGTGTTGGTAGGAAAAGATCAAAATAAAATAATATGCTAATCAAACAGTAAACTAAAAAGTTATGGCAAAAAAGGTTACGTTAAGGACTCTACATAAATGTCAAAAATACCTTGGAATGCCCCGTATATGTGTGAAGGCGTGTGTGTGTGTATGAGCGTGCGTGTGTTAGGACATGGACGCCACCGACCAGGAGAAGCGGAATCCGGGGAAGAATGCTCAGGACCGGAGGAGCCGCGCCTGCAGAGGACGGTGGGCGGTGATAGTGCTGCAGAGGCCCCTGGTTCAAGCCAGACTGTTAAATCATCACCGCACTAGAGTCAATGCCTGTAAACTGAAAAATGACGTCATCGTGCATCGGCCCACAGCCATCTTAACACAAGGCCTGCGCGCTCATTCAACATGGCCGCCAGTGAAGGCGGTTTGTTTACATTTCATAATAGCTCTACCGTGAATAAAAATTTAGATTTTTTTATAATCCATTTTAAAAAAAAAGTTAATTTTTACATGAAATATTCCGATACATCTCTAAATTAAAAATTTATATCGTTCGAGTTTTAATATCGACACAAATAGTTCTTAAATAGTAAACTAAATTAAAATTCATGCATGACACATTACATATTATATTCGTAATAAATATATAGATAATGAATAAAAATGAAAATTTTAATGGGTAAAAAGAAAATACATTTCAACTTCAAATCATAATGCAAAAGAAAGTACGAAATAAATTTTGCTTAATGTAAATTGTAAAATGATTAAGACAGATGGGGAAGATAAACGGGAAGTGCATATTTCTTATTCATAAACTAATAAATATTTTGCATTTTTCACACGAATGATTTACAGTAGTATTGATTTCCTTTGACAAAAATACAGACAAATGAAAAAAAAAAATAAGATGGAATAAAATAAACTAATATTTAGCCATATTTCTAACTGTTACAAACAAAAGAAACAGTATACATTTTTGAGAGAAAAATCACTCCAATACCCAATAATAATTACAAAACATCTGAACAATTGAAACAAACTAAACAATTGGTATGAAGGACAACACTGATGCATATATTTCAGAGTAAAAAATATAATTAGATTTATCATGAGTTATCTGTGAGATTTTTTTTTTTTTTTGGAGAAGTTATTTAACAGTTATGTTATAAATCGTTTGCATAATATTTCTCAAAATCAAGAAAATGGTGTGAGAGCTAAGCTTGTTATGGTCATGTACCACATTTCTAATGCATGGCTCGCTAATAGTTGTTAAAAGCTTTAATTCATTTTCATTTGCTATGAATTCCTCAAAAAAAAAAAAAAAAAAAAAAATCCACAACATTTTAAAATACATTTATACAAATAGAAGCTGCGTTTAAAAGAAAAAGTTGGTGTTTTTCAAAAGTCACGATTTCATGTATCTATTAAACTGCACTCTTCAGAGAATTCATATTAAAAAGCTCCTTGAAATTTTAGTTACAAAAAATAATCATTTACCAAAGTGAGGGCAAAAAGCTTCGTCATTAAAATCGAAAGTAATAAATGTGTATTACATGAAAAAAAAACATAAATAAAAATGTGTACCTTTCAATAATAGAGTACAGTACCTTACAGAAATAGAAACTGCTTTAAAAGTTAAAACAGTTGCTCTTTTTAATGAACCGCGATCTAATGTATATATTAAACAGCACTCTTCAGCCAATTCATGTTAAAAAGTTCCTTGAAACAATAGTTACAAAAAATAATCATTACACAAATTGAGGGCAAAAAAGCTTCGTCATTAAAATCGAAAGTGATAAAAATATGTAGCATGAAAAAACATACATAAAAATTCGTCCCTTACAAGTAAAAAATCCATAAAATATTATTTAACAAGTACGGTAAAACTCCTCTAATACGGACACTAACAAGACAAAAAATTTTGTTCGCAATAGAGGGGTGTCCGCATGACAAAGGTTTAATACCTTTTAATTTTACCTTAGAATCGAGGAATTAAATACTGTCCACATAGGAGGGGTATCCGTTAGGAGGAATTTTACTGTATTTATTTTTATTATCAATTCTGCTTAAAAATAACCATTGGTAACCACACTTACCTTCTTAACATTTTTTAATCCAACAATAGTAGCTTCAAACATATTTGGAGATGTTAAACATTTGATACGTTAAATTTTCACCACCAAAGTATCCCAACGGCTTATAATGTAAACTTGACGAAACGTAACGATTTAGCGCAGTCAAATACAAAGAGCAAAAAAGAAAACATCATTTCAAGTCTCCATAAAGACAGTTGATAACGTATTTACACATTTGGAATAAATATTACTTTGCTATTTGATACTAAAGTTGTAAGATGAAATACAATATTGCATCCGCAACGAGCAGCTACTTGAAGTCCACAACACTGTTTGAACTAAAGGGGTTTTCCCGCTCAAAGCCTCCTTGAGGTCACGTGACATCGATTGCGCAATACAGCGCGTAGGCCTGATATATAGAAGGCTGTGATCGGCCGATCGTCAGCCATGCTCATGGAGCTACGAGTGATAAGGAGCCGACACGGTAGAATACGCTGAAGCCGCTTCGGAAGCTTAGTTAACTGTTTTTTTAACTGGCAGCCATCTTGTGGTTTGCAAAACATTGGAAGATTGCAGTCAATTACATAATATGTTCTTCATGTTCAGAAATTAAATATGACAAGTTGTACGGCTTATAACTGTACAAGTCAAGCTACAAAGAAGGTGGAGTGCCCGCTTAAACGAATACCGTCAGTTCCGAAGAAATATTATTTGTTTAAACGAGGTATATATTTGATTAAGCTGGGGAGAATTTCTTTACTTTTCCAAATTTACAATATCTGTAGCAATAGCAAATCAATTGCTATATACTGGAAGTAATTAATCATTTATATCCGTCTAGTTTTCGCACGAGAAATAAGGTTGGAATCGGTGTTTCTTTCAGGCATCTCCCGGGGAGGGGGCAGTGTCCCCCCCCCCGGAGAAGAATTCATTGTACACTACCATGAGAAGTTTTCTTTTTCTTTTTTTTTTGAATGAAAAAAAGGAAATAATTGAAAATTCCGAAATCTTTCTGGAAGGGAAGGGGGGGGGGGGGGTTCAGCCTCTGTGTCCTCCATTTTGTCACTTTCAGTGAAAAGTCTGCCTCTGTCCATGGGTGGATACAGAAAACAATTTTAGGGGGGGGGGCATGCTGAAGAATGACCCTCCCCCGCACGAACCTACGATTTCCGGTACGAAAAATATCTGAAACTATTTGAGGGTCAATAAAAAGCAAAAAATCGTTTAGGAATGAGGCACCTAACTGGGGGATAAACGTTGTAAATTAAAGCCATGAAACGAAGTAGTAGTTCAAATATTTACTTTAAAAAATAATTAATGAATTGAAAAGACACTGTAATCGTTTACATTTTATGCATAAATTGTTTGAACACAGTGTATACGGATAATGTTGTCGGCGGTTTAGGGAGGGAGGGGGGGTATCATGATCCCCATGACCCTCCCCTTGTATCCCCCACTGCCTCTATCTTCAAACTGCCACAAGCACATTTTGCCCCAGGAAAAATACGGGCAATTAATGTTCGACGCTTAACAAACAAGAAGCGATGTTTCCTTTTTTGTCTGTTGTCTATTTATTGCTGTTGTTCAAGACAGCCCCCCCCCCGGGGGGGGGAGTAACCTGGCGTAGACTGCGCCATTGAAATTTTTAGGGGAGATTGTTTTGAGGGGTATTTTTTTTTTTTTGTAGGGAGGATCTGACTCTTTAGCGGGTCTTTGTGGTATTTGTGTGCACCCTTGCTGTTGGGGGGATAGGCAATCCTGTGATAGGGGAGGGGGGTGAAACTATGGTCTCTATCCAGTTGTAAATTTAGATATTTCATTGGTGAAGTCATGGTGGAGTGGTCTGGTTTGGGTCCTTCAGACATGTGTACTGTGGGCGCTCATGCTACAACCTGGTCAGAGCCATAGAAGAACAAGGGCTGGGTCTTAGCGCCGCGAAAGTAGGAACGAGGGGAGAAGTGCCAGTGACGTCACCGGGTACACTCGATCTGGGACATTTGTATAGTGCTTGCTTGCGTAATTCTTCACTCTCTTTTCCGATTTTTATGTTTAAAAATTTCTTGAGGGTTAAGCTTCAAAAAAAAAAAAAAAAAAAAAAATGAAATACAAGGGTAAATGTTTTGAGTCCCATCGACAAGTTAATAAGCGATACTAAAAACAAAAACATAATTAAAATCTACAATAAACATAATTAAAATCCACAATACAAATTTTTAGTTTCTCTTGTGTAGTTTTGGATATTCTTTATCCAATATGCGTGTTTTAAAGGGGTAGAAAGCGGAAATTTCGCACAATAAAATTGAGCTTATAAAGAAATGAAAATAATTTACTGTGCTTGTCAAGTTTCCTCTTGAGTGTACATAATTTTGTCAGTTTAGACTTTAAAAAATAATTATAATATTGTTTTTTCCAACTTGTCTCAAAGAAAATGAAAGAGATAAGATAGATATAAGGAATAACTAAAACATATTGGAATTTCGTGATACCCTATTTGAATATAAATACTGCCGATGTTTTTTAGAGGAAGTTTTTTTTACGAAGTAACTATAACTCTGACCAAGAATCTTAACAAATGTTGTTTTTGAAAACTGAAGTAGAACCTCATTAACCTGGACTAATAGAGGATCCATGTCATCTAGATTGTTTAAAACGAATTAAGCAAAATAACCTATAAATTGAACCAATGTTCATAAGTAAAATATTTGAACGCAGTAAAAATTGTATTTTGAATTCAAGAGAATGAAATATAAAGTTGCATTAGAAAAAGTTAAAAAAATAAAAATACAGCCTTACAAAAATACGTTATTACGCTAACGCGTTCTTTATTTATAAAGCGAAGTTTAGATTAATAGGTGTTTACTGAAATTGTTAATCAGCATTTTAATCATTTCAATTTAAAAATAACATATTGAAATTTAGCAACGTAAACCAAATTTAAATCTTCAATGATTATCACCAAATTTATAAAGCTAACTTATTTGTAGACTGAAAAATTTCTTCACGTCTGAATTCTACAAATCATTACGTTACAGTAATAAATGAAATATTTCCGAATATTCTACAAAGTTTTTTTCTGTGATAAAGTCCATTAAAAAAAAAATATTTTTGCCGGCTTACCTTTTGTCCTCAGAAAGTTTTTCATTCAAATATCGAATTCTTCCAAATGTTCTTACTCGAAAAAAAAGTTCAATAGCATTTTTATATGGGTCAGGAAATTGGTCTTTCAATACAGAAGAACAATTAAATGGCCTAGCTTTTGTACAATCATAAAAACTCTAATGTATCTGATTTAGAAGCTTTAAATGATCACAAAAAAAAGCTCCTATACAAAAATAGATATACGATTGAGATAATCAAGATATAGTGCTCATTTTCCATCTCCCCTCTCCCATCTTTACGTCATTGTCACATCAATGTGAATTATTAATTATTTTAAGCATGGGGATACAGTTTTCAAGAAATTAAGTTTAATCTATTGAATAATATTTACAAAGAAATTTCATGCATTGCATCTAAATGCATTGTAATTTTACGGTTAAAGGAAATTTATTACGGTCTCACAGTGCCATTACTAAGCTAATTAAATATCATTATATATACTATTAAGTTGCATTGTGACAGGGTTGAACCAAATCCTACATTAAAAAATAACTTCGTACACCACATTTTATGAAATTTGTCTTGCTCTTTACCTTAACTTTTTAAAATTCTTCCCCCAATTATTTATTGAAGCAGCTTCAAAGTTAGTATTCCATAAAAAAAGCATTAAAAAACAGAAAGGAAGGTTGTATTCCTAATTTTTTGGATGTGTTTTGAGCTCTTTGAAAATCTTGAGGGAAAGCTTAAGTTTCCAGAACTTTTTCAGTAACTAGGCCATCAGCACGTGAAGGCGTTTTCAATACTTTCAAATATAATTACACACAAAAATTTCCGATTCTAAAAAATGTGACTTTTATGTCTACTTTAGCATAACATGAAGGAAAAATAACCTGCCAACAGATTTAGCGCAGAAGCAGGCGCTTATTTCTGAAGAAACCCTAGTCAAATGTTATAAAACATTTCCAAATTAAAATTAAACCTTGAAAACAATATTCATATCCTTATTCATAATGAGTAATTTTTAGCCTTGTCTGGGAGTGACCTCGGCCCCTTCAACTGCCTCTTAAACAACCCTTGTACAGAGTAAAAATTCTTAAATTGTATTTTAGCTAATAGTCCAGTCAATAGGTAGAAAAAAACGGGCTTGCCTTACAAAAAATGGGGTCAAAGATTTTATTTTTTAAATTTGTGTATACTAGTGCCAATATGAAAAAACCAAGTTATCCAACACGAAAGACCTCGGGAGAAGTTTTGGGGGCCGAAAACCCCCCAAAAATTGTGACTTTTTGTAGTATTTTCAAAATATCTCAAAAATGGTTAAAATTACAAAAAAACTTCCAATGCAAATGTTAAAGAGGATTAAATTTCCTTCAACTTTTGTCATTACAACATTTTTGTAGCATGAAAAGCAAGCGAGTTACAGCTTCTTGAAAGTCACACTTTTTCTGAACCCCTTCAGCAAAGTGCGTGAAAGCGCATCGGATAACGGAGGAAAAAAGGAGAAACGCCGGTAGTCTGACCTTGGAAATCATTTGTCTTTCACAGCTGAGGGTAAATGCCTCCGTTCCCTTTAACTTAAACAAAACACCCCCATTCCATCCCCCCTTTTTTTTCTCCAAATGAGATGAATCGACTCAATAGCTACTCATGTTGGTCACTTCAGCGTTTGGGCCAGAGTATGTTTTATCAATTTGTGTGTTCTGTATTACAATTTTTTTCCTAGAAATGAATAGGCCTGACCAAGGTGTTTTATTATTATTATTATTATTATTATTATTATTATTATTATTATTATTATTTGCGAAATCAGTTTGCGTGAATGCGAAATAAAGATTGTGAAGGAGAAGGGAATAGAAAATCTTCAAAGATGCAGCGCAAAACGGCAAAATGAAGAACATCAGCGTTTTTTGAAGTTCTTAAAAGAAGTGACAATTCAAACTGCCTGTCACAAATGCTATATCAATGAGCAATCAATCTCTTCCCTTGAAGTAATGATTGAACCTAACATGTTAACTAAATTCCTCAAGAAAGATTTCTGGAAAATTATAACAACAAGAATAGTCTTATTCAACTTCTTGAGACATATTTCGAAGAGTGTGGCATTGAAGTCAGGCAGACTCAAGATGATGCCGACTTACTTACTGCTCTGTCAAAGGCAAAAGAAATTGAAAAGTTTGTTATAGTGGGCGAGAGGATGTAGATCTGTTGGTGCTGATGACAGCTTTAGGACAGCCTTTCAGCAACTTGTTCTTTTTAAAACCTGGAAGAGGGAATACTTGTGATTTGTTTTTTTCCCCACTAAATCTTTTAAGTTTGACCCCAGCAATATTCTTTTGATCCATGCGTTTAGTGGGTGTGATACGACTTCGGCAGTCTTTGGCCAAGGCAAAATTAAGTTTTACAAAATAGTTAAAAAAGAAAAAAACTCCTGAAATTAAGGAAGCTATTGAAGTATTTAGGGACCCAATCTGTCATCATGATGCCTTAGCTGCAGCTGGAGAAAACATTTTGCAAATATTATACACAGGTGACGTAACGTATTTGAACCTATCTTTGGATACTTTGCAATTTAATCTTTTTATAAAACTAGTACAGGGCCAAGATAAATCTTGCAGGACTACCTCCAACGTGCGTAGAGGGGGGGGGGGGGATGCTTCACGTTATCACTCATATCGGTTCTACCACCAAATTCAAAGTTGGGCAACATAATTGATCCAGAGAAGTGGGGTTGGGAATGCAGAACGCAAGGTCTAATGCATGTTGACACGAAAAAAGATTCAGTCACTCAGAATCTTTTGAAGATTGTACCTTAAACCTGCAAGAAAAATTGTACTAGAGCCTGTTCTTGTCACAAGGCAGGTTTAAAATGCTCCAGCACGTGCAAACACTGCAGTGGCACAAATTGTGAAAATGTTGCAGAAATTTCATCTTTGGATGAGACTGCTGAAGATGATTTGTTCCAGGAGCTTTTGGAATTACCGCAACAAGGAGATGAACAATTAAAGGACCACAGCTTCTTTCTACCCCCTACAGATTCTGAACCGGGAGAACCTGGACCTTCAAAACGGCTTCGAAGAAGATAAACAGCGTATTTTGTTGTCCTTTCTCTATTTGCTTTAAGGTCGAATTAATCTCTCTGTAATTTAGATCTGTATTATTCTGTCTGTAATTAATCTGTATTAAGCTTCTACAGTTGCATTTTCATTTTGAAAGGTAATTCTTTTGAGTTTTTCATGCCTCAAAAAGTCAGTTCCTGCAGAATTTTTTCAAAGTGTTCATTACGTATTACTATTGTACCTTTATTTACGCATTATTATGTCTATTGTTTGCTTATTATCACTCTAATATTTATTCATTCACATTTATATTTTCGAATATTGCATTTTCACTTGTAATAGAATAGATGGTACGAATTATGTGCTTTAAATGAATGAGAAGATTATGTAATTCAATTACAAACTGCAATATAAATCATATGTTATTGGAGTCTGACTGAAGATTACCTCTGTCAGACTAGAAATATTAGTTCGTGAGCAGTGGGGGAGGGTTTATTATCATTATTGTATCAGAGCATAGGATGCATGACTGTGCTGATTGTTTGCTTATTAGTTGCCTAATATTCATTCTTTCACATCAATATTTAAATATCGCATCTTTGTTTGCAATAATTAGACTACAATGTACGAATTACATCCCTCAAATGAATGTATATATTGTGCAATCCAGTTATAAATAGCAATTTATCATCTATTATTGGAGTCTGATGAAGACTACCTCTGTCAGATCAGAAAAGTTAGTTCGTGAGCAGTGGGGAAGGTTTTTTTTATTTTTTATTATTGCATTGTCGTATGTGCTTTAAATGAATGTGTATATATGTATTTCAGTTTCATAATACATCGTTTGTTTTTGGAGTCTAGTGGGAACTAATCTGTCAGCCAGAAATGCTACTCTGTGTCCAGCGGGGGGGGGGGGGGGGAGCAAGAAACTCAAACTGCTCTAATTGTCGATAAACTCTCTGAAACTAAAGTTTATCTTCAAGTTCTAATAATTATGACGCCTTGCTTTCAGTGTGAAAGCTTTTTTTTTCGGAGTGGAGGAAAACTGCCTATTTTCAAAGAGCTATAGCAAGCTTGTTATTTGTGCTACAAAAAAGTTGTAAATACAAAAGTTGTAGGAAATTTTATGTTCTTTAAACTTTATATTTAAAACTTTTTTCTAAGTTGAACCATTTCGGAGATATTTTGGAAAAAACAAAAAAAGTCATAAATTTTTGTGGTTTTTCGGCCTCCAAAAGTTCTCCCGGGGTCTTTCGTGTTGGATAACTTGGTTTTTCCATGTCGGCACCAATATGTACAAATTAAAAAAATAAAATCTTTGACCCCATTTTTTGCAAGGTAAAATGTATCTATTGACTGGACTATAAGGCATACTACAGTTCTTTCGGCATACGCTGTGGATATTGTCCCGCGGAGTGTACCCGATGACGTCAAAAACGAGTTTTCTCCTCTCGCTGTCCACTTCGCGGCGGATGAAAAGATCAAAGGAACGAGCTGCAACCTGGTTGGAAATCACTGTGTGGAGGGGGAGGGAAGAGTGAGCTGTTTCGAGTTATCTTTGACGGGCTGTAATGGAAATGCCTATGTTCGTTTCTCGTTTGTTTGAAAATTTAAAATTATTATGAGAGGGTAATTTAGAATTTGTTTTTTAGAGAGAGAGAGCGGGGTTGGAAGGGGTCGTGTCCCCCCCCTAAAAGTATCCAACCCTGGGTTGGATACTTTTTGGAAAGACCTTGTCTACAGTAAAAATTTGTAATATTCATTATGTTTGCAATGTCACTTTACTGTGAAAAGTGGAAATAAAAGTTTTTTTTGTTTAGAATGTATTTAAACTCATCGCACAGCAATTGTTCAGTTTTTGTTACAGGACGCAAGTCCTTTTAAGGTCCAAGTGAAATATTATAAGGTTTTTATTTTCTATACGTTTTCAAAAAGTAATGTTGTCCTTGATTGAAACGGAGGAAAACTGCGATTGTTCTGCTCCTTTTGTTTTTCTCGAATAAAAAATCAAAGACATATTTTGTTGCTCCGGAATGTGTTTTTCAAAAACGAAAAATATAACGTCTTTAATTAATAGTAATATCTTTGTTATGTAATTCTGAAGTATTCAGTAAATAAATATTTGTAATATTCATTTTGTTCTGCATCTTCTCTTTTCAAAAAGTAAATTGAGAATAAGTGATTCAAATCAAATGGAAAAAGTCTATTCATTTTCCTATTTCCATCTTTCATTCATGTTTAAAGCCCTTTTTGAGTATATTTACCTAATGCAAAATGTTTCGTCGGTTTCAGTTAATTTTAATTTTCATAGTACTCGATGAATAAAGTATTCAAAAATCCAATGTGGTTTAAATTTATTTCAAGTACCCGATACTTAAAGATTTAGTTCAAATAAAAGTCATCGTTCTTGAAACAAGAGCCTTGAAATCATTACTGTACAGTTGGAAATGTGTTTTTATACCCTGCTTTTAGCATTAATTTTAATAAACCCCCCTTTGCTCTAAAAAAAAAAAAAAAAAAAATCACATCCTATACAGAAACAAAATATATCATGCATAGCAACAGCTTTTTACTTCTTGAATTAATTGAAGAGCTTTTATTCTTAGAAGCAACGATTTTCCACCCCCCCCCCTTTTTTTTTATTAAACTGGTGGGGAAACAACATTTGAGTATTGCTCTTCAGAAAACCATAAATTATCTACTCTTATTCTTATTGTTCAAAAGCAAAGCTATTGAGTCAACAAACGCATACAGGGTTTGTCCGGAAAGTAATGAGCCTTATTTTATTGTGATGCGACCGTATACCGCCAAGCGGCGCGACCGCTTGGAAGTGGTGGGGGGAACCCTAAGCTTTCCAGCGAGCCATGCATCAGTCGCCTCCGAGCTCTGAAACGGTGAGGACGTCATTTTAAGGAGACCCCTGTTTCGCGCCCTTGTCATACTAAAAATGGAAAGAACGATTGAACAACGCTACGCGATAAAATTTTGTGTCTAAGTGAACAAAACTGCCAAGGAAACCTTCGATATGCTTCAGGAGGGTTACGGGGAGGCTTGCATGTCCTATTCGCAGGCAAAAAAGTGGCACAAAGCTTTCAAAGAGGGTCGTGAGGATGTCACCAACGAGGCCCGGTCTGGACGCCCTTCAACCTCGAAAACGGACAACAATGTGAGTTGTGTGCGCGAATTGTTGAACTCAGACCGCCGAATGAGTGTTCGTTTGTTGTCAGACTCTTTGAACTTGCCGAAAACAATTGTCCATGAGATTGTGTCGGAAGAATTGGGCATGCGAAAGATTTGCGCAAAACTTGTGCCCAAAGTTTTGACCGATGCTCAAAAAACGCATCGCTTGGAAGTCTCCAAGGAGATGAAAAAAATGTGTAGGAACAACCCTAATTTTTTGGACAACGTCATCACTGGAGATGAGTCATGGATATTCGAGTACGACCCAGAAACGAAAAGACAGAGTGCGGAATGGCACACCACGGCGTCGCCTCGCCAGAAAAAAGCTCGAATGAGCAAGTCACGCGTGAAATCAATGCTCATTGTCTTCTTCGATGTTAAAGGAGTAGTGCATCACGAGTTCGTCCCACCTGGCAAGACTGTTACGGGTCAGTTCTACAAAGAAGTGCTTCAACGGCTGAATAACCGCGTCACCCGCGTCCGAAAGGAGATAAAAAATTGTTGGAAACTCCATCATGACAATGCACCGTCTCACACCAGCTTTGTTGTGACCTCCTACTTGACCAAAATTCGCGTCGACGCGCTTCCCCAGCCACCCTACAGTCCCGACTTGGCCCCGCCCGACTTTTTTTTGTTTCCCAAACTGAAACGAGAGCTGAAGGGGAAACGTTGGGACACCGTGGAAACCATCCAGTCTACTACGACGTCACTTCTAAAGAGCTTATCGGTCGAGGACTTCCAGGGAGCCTTCAATTCATGGAAATCGCGCTGGCAAAAGTGTATCGACGCAGAAGGGTCGTACTTTGAAGATTTTTAAGTATTTGTAAGAATCTGATCATTAAAAGTATTTTTTAAAAAATGAGGCTCATTACTTTCCGGACAAATCCTGTATAGTCGAAAGCGTACGATGCAAACCACAAGATGGCTGCGCGAATCTTCGCGGTTGCTTCACTCCCATTTGCTGAGTTTCAGTAGCGATGTCTTCTCCTTATCACTCGTAGCTCCATGGCCATGCTACTGTGATA
Organism: Uloborus diversus; assembly: GCF_026930045.1. Lineage (NCBI taxonomy): Eukaryota > Metazoa > Arthropoda > Arachnida > Araneae > Uloboridae > Uloborus > Uloborus diversus. The sequence continues at coordinate 23,944 of NW_026558557.1, read as the reverse complement.
CGGAAATTTTTCATATCACCGCTTCTTTTAATCTCCAAGTATTTGGTATTTCAAAACAGAAAATCAAAGTTGGAAAGTTTTATTCAAAATCCGTAATAAGCGATATTTTCCCAAAATTACAAAAAAAAAAAAAAAAAAAAAAAAAAAAAATTGTAAATTATTGAAAATTTTAGAGTGATTTTCTTTGACGCAATTTTTCACTTGGCGAGAATTTTTGATGTTATTCTTTGCCTCAATTTTTAGCCTAAATTACATAGAAACTACTTTGGCAAATCTATGTACGTTGTTTTTTTTTTTTTTTTTTTTAATTTTAACGAAACAATAAAAAAAATGAGACTAAATTCGCCATTGCAATGAAAAAATATCCACCAAACATTTAAATTAAGCTTTTAAAATCCGCCAAATGAAAACTAATTCATAAAATAACATAAAAACGTGGTTAAAATAATCCTGAAAACAAACAAACCAACATTAAAAAATCCACCAATAATAATCCGCCAAAAAGACTTTTTTATTATAGGTGCGTCACTTTACTTGGCAACTTGTTCATTTTCTACTTTGGCGAAACAAGAAAATATCGTTCATGTTTGCTCTTCTTTTTCGAGATTTACATTTCTATAGAACTTTTAATACTAATTAATGATGCAACTTATATGGCGGTATGTTTTTGTTATAGTGTGCCATTTGACACAGTATTGCTTTTCACGTCTTCACCTTCAACATAGAATAAAATATTTGGCCCTGAAAATGACCTTTCTTTTGATAAGGAAGGTATTTTTAATACTTAACTTTTCAAGAAAGGTGAAAAGATTTACTTCTTTAAAATAAAAAGTTTGAATGTACAAGCAATTAAATCAAAGGCAATTTTTATTGAGAGGAAAACGGAAAATCTTCAAATTTCGAAATTATTTTTAATTGAGAGGAAAACGGAAAATCTTCAAATTTCAAAATTATAAGTATACTGCATATATATTTGTACAGAAAATATATATCGTAAAGGTATTGCAGGTATTAGTGTAGCAGAAGTACAGTTTCAAAAGGCATATTTTTCATCTTGGCGATTATTTTTCATTTTATTTGCTGTTGCAAGTTTGATTAAACTTACAATTACTTTTTTTCGCGAAATTACTTTTTTTCGCGATACCATGCATTATTTTGTTTATTAATGAACTTATGATAAAACAAACCATTAAATAAGACTAAATGTTGCGTTAAAATAAAAAGTAGTTCGCCTAATGATTGAATTAAGCTATTAAAAAGAAAATTGTCCGCCAAACAAAAAACAAGTTAAATGAAAACCGTTCTTCTGAATGAAAGGTTCTTCTGAAATTAAATCGCCAACTAAAACAAATCTTTTATTAAGAGCTGTTTCTTCAGTGTCAGAAACTTTCGTTTCTAAAACTTATTAGACGTAGCAACAGCAACAACTTTTCAAAATACAACAACAGGTTTCGTTAACTAAAACTTTCTTTTACTTACTATACTATAGAATTAAGACTTATTAAAGACTGTTGGCTAGCGAAAAAATCAAAATTATACTCATTGAGTGATAACATTGTCGACTGGCAAGTTTTTACTCTAAACAGTTCAGAAATACTTACTTACCCAAGTGGATAAGGTAGCAACTTTTGAACACCTACTGCTGTAACTATATAAATTATTTTCAAATAAAAAAAGAACAGCCTTCAAAAAACAAAGAGGAACTAAAAAGTAAAAAAATAATTGTTCATAATTGTATACGATTTCCTACCCAAACGTATAAATCAAATTTATTTTAAAATTCCTGTACAAAAATCAACTAAGCACCCAATTTTAAAATAAACACCGATTCTAATTACTATATACCTAACTAATTATATACGATCTCTTAATTTTTAATAACCATTTGAAGTCGGGGCCTCCTATAAACTACTACCTAGCATAACTGAGTAGGTTTAGTTTTAAGAACTCGCGTTCTGTTAAATTAGTGTTTAACTCAGGATAGGTGAGTTGTCATTTACATTAGGTAGTAGTTTATAGGAGGCCCCGACTTCAAATGGTTATTAAAAATTACGAGATCGTATATAATTAGTTAGGTATTAAAATAATTCATCGTATAGTAATTAGAATCGGTGTTTATTTTATAATTGGGTGTTTAGTTTAGTTGATTTTTGTACAGGAATTTTAAAATACACTGGTGTGCAAAAATTAAGGACGAGACGGTGTTTTCAATGTAACTTTGTACAAAAGCTTTCCAAATCAACACATTTAATACCGTAAGATCCCCAATACGTAAGGACATGTGTAATGTAAGCAACACTTACTAAAAGCGAAATCAGAGGGATAAAAAGAAGCTTTATTGAAAAAGTAGCATGGAGCGCAATGCGACTGAAGGCTGAAACATCCCTGTGATGGGTGTCCAGCAAGAAACATCCGATCTTTAGCAGGGGATATGATCTCCCCCGACTGCTAGGCAGGTTTCACAGCGTCTGCCCATGCTGAGAATGAGGGTGTCAATGAGTTGTTGAGGCATTGCTGCCCATTCGTCTTGCAGTGCAGTTCGAAGCTCCCGAATCGTTACTGGTGGTAAGGTACGAGCTGCCAAGCGTCTGCCTAGAAAATCCCATACATGCTCGATGGGATTGAGATCCGGAGATTGTGCCGGCCAATCCATACGTTCAATATCCTCACTCTCTAAGAGCTGTTCGGCAGCTACTGTGCGATGACATGGTGCATTGTCGTCCATGAAAAGGAACTGCGGACCCATAGCGCTTCTAAAAAGACGCACATATGGAAGACGAATCTCGTTACAATAACGGGTCCCGTTGACTGAACCGGCGTCGAAGATGTGAAGGTCTGTACGACTACCAAGCATGATGCCTCCCCAAACGAGAACATGCGACTCCATACCTGTCCCTTTCAATGATGTTCGAGGGATGATTGTGGCTTCCCCGCTCTCTCCAGATGAGTATGCGATGAGAATCGCTACTCAGACTGAATCTGCTCTCATCTGTAAAGAGTACTCGTCCCCATTCATTGTCTCTCCAATTCCGGTGTTCCCGGCACCACAAAGAACGCCTTCTCCAATGGGCAGGCGTTAGAGGTACACCCCGTATAGGGCGTCGTGCAAACAGACCACCACCGTGCAGTCTTCTGGCCACGGTAAAACGCGATATCGGTCGTCCAGTCGCCTATGTCGTGTGTCTAGCGATTTCTCCAGCTGTCTGCCGCCTGTTTCTTCTGGCCTGTAAGACAATATACCAGTCATCTGCGGGTGTGTTCCTCCTGGACGACCACTACTGAACCCCCGCATAGCTGTTCCTGTAGTTTGAAATTGTCTCCAAAGTCGTGAAACGATGCTGTGAGCAATTCCGAACTCTGCAGCCACACTTGTCACACTGCGGCCTTCCTCCAACTTCCCAATGATTCGACCTCGGGTAAAAGCATCCAGATGTCGTCTAACAGATTGATTATTCGCCATTTCTCGCTGAGGCAGCAACTCGGTGTGATTTTAACTGCTATACGGCGTGCAATCTCTTTGCCAGAAATACTGATCTTACACCGACAACATGCTTTATACTACTCAGACACTCCCCCATTACGTCTGCCTGCATATCTGCGCATGTGCTACCGTACATCACCTTACTTAATCTCCTGATTGGTCTTTCTGTCCGCTCCGCCTCTTCGTTCAGCTATGCTAATTTTTCGACTTCGTCCTTAATTTTTGCACACAAGTGTAAATTTGATTTATACGTTTGAGTAGGAAATCGTACACAAGTATGAACAATTATTTTTTTACTTTTTAGTTCCTCTTTGTTTTTTGAAGGCGGTTCTTTTTTATTTAAAAATAATTTATTTTTTGCTCGAGTCAGAAAGTGTCTAACACAGGAGTCTGAAAACAGCTAAGATGAGCAAAATGGAGAAAGAAATCGAGCACAACGTCTCGGAGATTTCCGAAGACTGAAGAAAGGCTTTTTCAAATGCTCAATTATTTACAAAGAAAATTGTCTTCATCATCAGTTTGACTTTATCAAAGTATGCTTTCCGAAAAAAAAAATCACGAGTCACTAAAAAACAACAGAAGTCGCTTTAACTTTGCCCATATAATTTGAAGAGTTTTCTTGATTTTTCAAGGATCCCATCTTCAGATACTGACCTGATGACCATGTGATCACCTAGGAAATATATACCTTTTTAAACCAGAAAAAAAAAAAAAAAAGAATTTTCCATATTGGTCTATGGATGTTTGAGTTTCGGGGGACACACATAAAAAAGATTCTGACGAATTGAGACCGCCTTTTTCGAAGTCAATTAAAAAAAGAAAAAATCTTAATGCGCATAGCATTTTATACGATTGGCACTAAAAACTGATCTTTGTTCCTCTCCAAGATTTATTTGTGCGCTAGTGTAATTAGAACCATTTAAATGTCAATGGTTTTCCTAACTATTTTATATTTCACAATAATACGTGTCACGTAACTCGTGAAAAAAGTAGCATTTCTTCTTGCTTGGCCATGTTCAACATCACACTAGAAACAGAGTATCTACTGTGATGTTGTATATATAAAGATCAAAACATTACTAAAGCAATGATACTAAATGAATTTCCTGTTTGCTTCAGAAGTCTTTATGCAAAATTTGCGATATGACAACTACTGTCTAATACAGGGTAATATATTTTTTTTTTAGGGGGGGTATTCCCCCATAGCAAGAACCCTTCTAAAAAGGAAAAATACCCCTCAAAACACCCCCCCACCCTTAACGGGCTCCCCTGATTAATATTAATGTTTTATGGTACTTTCTTTAACATTGAGTAAAGAAAGTACCTTTGTTTTACGGCACTTTCTTTAATAATTGATTTTATATTTAATCGTTAATATTAAAAATAAATGAAGTTTATTGTTTTTTGCCCATAACTTTTTTCTAAAGAACAAATATGGTGAAGCAAAGGTTTGAGGCCTAAGTTAGATCACTCCTATCCATTAAACAAAAAAAAAAAAAAAAAAAAAAAAAAAAACACCATAAAAATCGGTTCACTAAGTGAGACTTGAATTTACAAACAACAAAGCGCGAGTATGAAATTTGAAGCGTTTCCACGATTTCTTCAGTATCCCTTATACCCGGACTTGAAGACTATTAGACGACCGGGAGAAATATACCGTTTCAAACAGAAAAAGAATTTTTCTAATCAGTCGAGACGTCTTCTAGTAATCGGGGAGCATAGTACATAAAGAAGTTCCAACGAAGTCTGTTAATTAGTACTGCCATAACTGTAAATTGAACTGACGGCGTCATGAAATATTAAATCTAGAACAGTCAAACTTCAGAAATTGGACATCTCAGTTATGATATACAGTAAAACCTGTGAAGTTGTCCACCTCTCTAAGTTGACCGCTTTTTTCAGGCACGGAATTAGCCCTTATATAGATCAACCTCTGTAAGTTGAGCACCTGTTTAAGTTGACCACTAAAGTAGTACACCGCAAGTGGTCAATTTACACAAGTTTCACTGTAATAAATAAGGAATATAAGTTTAATCAGCGGGGGGAGGGAATTTTTGTCTTCAATTCCCCTTGAATTGAACACTAAATATATTTCAAAACTGAAATATTTGAAAAAAAAAAAAAACTTGACTAAATAAAGTTATTTATAAACAAAATTTTTTTTATATTAAATTAATTAATTCAACTATTTTCGTAGCAAAATACATTTAATTTACTCATTTGCTACATAAGTAATGAATACAATAGTAAGACTCTACTTAAAATTAACAGACGGCTCCAAATCAAACATCCCGATGCGTGAGAATTAAATACTGTTCAAGACAAGATTCCTCCGTCGAAAATTCACCGTTCACGCCAAACCACGTGACCTGTGAGTGACGTATAGGCGTAGCAGCTAGACCCGACTTTCGGGGGGGAGGGGGTTACTTCATTTATATATATATATATATATATATATATATATATATTGTAACGGATTCGGTGCGACTTCCACTTTCTTGAAATGAAGACACAGTTCTTGATAAAAACACAGGAAATTTATTTACACTATGTACAGGAAAGATCTTCAACAACTGCTAAATTATTCATTAGCAATTAAGCAATTATCACACAACACCGTAAACTCAACGTTTACACACGTATTTACTTCCAAATACGAAAACAACACAGCGAAATGCCTCGCTATAAACAGAGCAAAATGCTATCAGTTCGAAATATCCATCGAAACTAACTCTGTTTATCCATCGCTAACGGCTTTTATACACCGAAAAGAATTTTCCACAACATTCTTACCTCTTCGCGAAATGCGTAGACCGTTATCAATGAAAAGAAAGAAAATAGGGGTCGTATAATTTAGCCGAATGAAAAAGGGGTTGTATATTCATTACGGGAAACTATTTACAGGTTACGTTCCTACAATAATTACTATTTACAGGATTTGTAACATTGCCCCCTTCCTAAGAACTGCACGTCCCGGGCAGTACAATCCCCAGAAAGGGTGCCAAACTTCTATCACAAGTTTACAAATATACACATTAATTAATAACTAACAGATACAGAAAACACAATAATAACAAGAAATATTACTAAACATTAAAAGCAAAAAAATTATCTACAACTTTTATGTTATCAACCATGATTGTTTACGTAATACTCATGAACTATGGCCATAGTATGGGGCTAACCGATCATAATGTACAACCCTAGGTTTTGCATTAGGTGATTTTTGGATCCTCACTACGACGTCATTTAGTCGGTTAAGGACTTTGTAGGGTCCATCCCAATGCGACTGCAATTTGGGTGACAGACCTTTCCGTCGGATGGGATTCCATAACCAAACCTTGTCGCCTTCGTTGAATTCATGTCCAGTAGACCTTGTGTCGTATCGGGTCTTCATCTTCTCCGCCGCGATGTTGATTCGCTCTCGTGCGAAGTTATGAACGTCTTCCAACCGGGCCTGGAGATCCTGGATATACTCCTCAGGCGATGAAGGCGCATCCGGAGGACCACCGAAGACGAGATCACAAGGTAGCCGAAGCTCTCGTCCGAAGAGCATCTGAGATGGGGCATATCCGGTAGTCTCGTGGACAGCACTGCGGTAGGCCAGCAGGAACAAAGGTAGCTTCTTGTCCCAATCCTGTTGATTTCTGGATACCATAAGTGAGAGATTATTCAGGATTGTGCGGTTAAATCTCTCCACCATGCCGTCCGATTGTGGGTGTAGTGGTGTTGTCCTAGTTTTCTCAATTCCGAAAATTTGACATAGGCCCTTAAACACAGCAGAGATGAAATTCCTCCCTTGGTCGGAATGAATCTGCAAAGGTGTTCCGTATCTCGAGATCCAATGTTGGACTAGAGTCTCAGCTACGGTGGTAGCCTCTTGATCTGGAATGGGATATGCTTCCGGCCATTTGGTGAAGTAGTCGATGGAAACAAGAATGTATTTGTTCCCATCAGCAGTTCTTGGTAGAGGACCCAGGATGTCGATCCCAATTCGTTCGAAAGGAGCTCCAACGTTGTACAGATGTAGCTTCCCTCTGCTTCTCTTCTTCGGTCCTTTACGAGCAGCACAGGCGTCACAAGAATGGCACCACTTCTCCACGTCATCCTTCGCCTTGCTCCAGAAGAAGCGCTCCCGAACTTTATTGAGAGTTTTCAAGACACCAAAATGTCCTCCAGTCGCACTACTATGTATTTCTTTCAGAACATCTGAAATCCTGGATCGAGGAAGTAGTAACTGCCACCTAGATGTCTTGCCGTCGTCAGATTCCCATTTCCGGTGTAGCACGCCGTTCCGTAAATGGAGTGAGTTCCATAAAGCCCAGTATCTTTTTGTTGCAGGACTGAAGATGGAAACGTCCTGCCAGCTAGGACGTCGACTGTCACTTTCCATGAACTCTAAGATTGGTTTTATGTCGGGGTCTTCAAGTTGATCTTTTCGAACTTGGTCATCACTCCATAGATCAGGTTCTGATGATGTTGGAGTCATTGTCACCTGATAGGCGGTAGGGCTAGTCGTTCCATACTGTTTCTCGATTCGGGAACAATAGTGGCAGTTCTCGGGACAGGGTCTCCTTGATAAAGCGTCAGCTTACCGTGAGATAACCCTTTTCGATGCTTGATCTCCATGTCGTATTCCTGGAGCCGCTGTATCCATCTGGCTATCTGGCCTTCCGGATTTTTGAAGTTCAAAAGCCAAGTTAATGAGGCATGATCTGTCCGAAGCAGAAATTTTCGGCCGTAGAGATAATGATGGAAGTGTTCTACAGCTTTCACTATGGCCAGTAACTCCTTTCTGGTGACGCAGTAATTTCGCTCCGACTTTGATAAGCATTTGCTCCAGCAAGCGATGACATGTTCATTTCCGTCAATTTCTTGGGATAAAACAGCTCCGATGCCCTCGTGGCTCGCATCAGTGTCTAGGATGAAGGATTTTTCAGGCTGAGGATAGGCGAGGATAGGCGTTGATGTTAAAGCCTCCTTCAGTCGTAGAAATGCATCTTCGCATTCTTTGGACCATTCAAACTTTTGCTTGCTCTCCGTCAGCTTATGCAAAGGTCGTGCAATGTTGGAAAAACCTTTCACAAACTTCCTGTAGTACGTGCAGAGCCCCAGGAAACTTCGCAGCTGATGGATGTTTTCGGGACGACTCCAACTCTTGACAGCAGATACCTTTTCTGGATCGGTTTGTACACCTTCAGAAGAGATGATGTGACCAAGGTAGTTCACTTCCCGGCGGAACAAATTACATTTGGACGGGCTTAACTTCAGATTGGCTTCCTTAAGCCTTTGCAGCACCTTCCTAAGATTTGCCAGATGTTCTTCAAAGCTGCGTCCCACGATGATGATATCGTCTAAGTAGACCAGACAGGATTCGTAAGAAAGTCCTCTTAACACTGTCTCCATAAGACGCTCGAACGTAGCTGGTGCATTGCAGAGGCCGAAGGGCATCACTTTGAACTGCCATAAGCCTTGTCCAGTTGTAAACGCTGTCTTCTCCCGGTCATCAGGGTGTATCTCAACCTGCCAGTAGCCGCTCTTCAAGTCCAGGGTCGAAAACCACTTGTGTCCGGACAGAGTGTCCAAGGTGTCGTCTATCCGTGGAAGAGGGTAGCTGTCTTTCTTGGTGATTTCATTCAGCCGTCGGTAATCGACACAAAATCTGGTGGAGCCATCTTTCTTTCGGACCAAGACGATGGGAGAGGCCCAAGGACTGGATGACGGTTCGATTACATCATTCTCCTTCATCTCTTTCAGGAGGGTCTCAACCTCTTCCTTCTTGGCGAACGGTAGTCGTCTTGGATGCTGTTTAATAGGTGGGTGTTCTCCAGTGTAGATCCTATGCTGCGTTAAATTCGTACGGCCAACATCCTCCGATGTAGATGAAAACAGATGCTTAAAGTCATCCACCAATTGTTCCGCAGCAGTTCTTTGATCTTTCGATAATGGCGCACTCCCAATTAACTTCGATGTCAAGGACTCAGAAGACACAGTTTCGGGGGAATTGATTCTTCTAATGATGCAGTTTACTGGAGTAGAAGTTGCTAACACTTCACCTGTCCGAATATTCCTTGGCCTTTCACTCACGTTGGCGACTCTTACAGGAATTACATCCTTGGAAAGGTCCACAAGCGTAGATGCTACCAGCACTCCTTTTAGGTTATTGCTTAGGTTAGGGTATTCAATGAGTCCAAATCGAAAACTATTGCTTTCTTCAAGGGAGCCAGGTATTAATGATTCTGACCTTGAGGGAATCGATAAATCTGTTTGAGCTATTATTTGATGAGCGGATTTTACATCACTCTCTGCAGGGAAAACGGCTATGTCTTCTCTCATCGAGTGCAGCTCATTAGTCTTGAAGTCGAGAGTGAAGTCATATTTCTTCAAAAAGTCCAATCCGAGAATGAAGGGGTCCGTGATATTAGCGACGAATGCCGTATGATGGTAGGTGGCATTCCCAAACTCTATTTCCAAGTCCACTTTATCGTCAATCTCAATTTTGTCACCTGTCACAGTCTGGAGACTTACGCGTGGCGATGTCCACAGCAGTTTCAATCCAAATTCACGAGCCACATCTGTCCTAATGATTGTCACATTGGCTCCAGTGTCAACAATCAGTCTGCAAGGGTTCCCATTTACATGTGCGTAAATGAAAAGTCCATCACTGCCACTACTAGAAGAGGAAATCTGCAGAGCTTTAGTGGTGGTGATTTCCTTCCCTCGCGTAGCTTGGCGAGCCGGACAACTCCTTCGCAGGTGTCCTTCACTACCGCATTTCCAGCACTTCTGCTCTTGTTTCTTTTGGGCTGTTATGCTGCTCAGATGTCTTGCCAAGTCACCGAGTTGTCTCTCAAGTTCAGCGAGGTGGGACGACCTGGAGTCAGACTCATCAGCTTCCTGAGTCCGGATTAGATGGCGATCCACACGGGTTGCTTCTTGGGCGGCCTCGTATCTCATCGCATACACAACAGCAGAATTCAGGTCTTTGACATCCGCCATCCGTAGAGCTTTCTGGATTTCCGGATCTCGAACCCCGTCGATGTAGTAGTTGAGTGCCAGGTTGTCTCGAACATCCGCTGGACAGTCGCAAAAAGCAAGATGAGACAGTCTCTCGACGTCCGCCGCTAGCTCTTGCAGGGTTTCCCCGGTTTTCTGGAAACGGGACTTCAACTGGAGTCGACTGAAATCTTTCTGGCACTTCTCACCGAAGCGAAGCTCCAACGCAGATGTGAGGGCGGCGAAATCCAGGCGCTGGCCGTCCGGAAGGGTCTGAAGAATGTCCGCTGCGTCACCTCTCAGGGATGCTGCAAGATGGCAGGCCTTGGTAGCAGAGTCCCATCCGTTCGCTTCCGCCACTATCATGAACTGAGTTTTGTAAACCTGCCACGAAGTTTTCCCATCAAATGTGGCAAGTTTAATGGACGGTCGAGCAACCGATGTGGGAGCGCCAAACTGTACAGAGCTGCTTTCCGCGGTCGCCAATCTCCTTTCCACGTCCTTAATGATCTCTTCTTTAAGTAGATGAAATCTTCTATCTTCTTCTTCAAATTTATTTTCTACAGCATTGAATCGGCCTTCAACGGAACTTAATTTTTCTTCAAATTTCTCTTCGATTTTATTTTCCACTGCGATGAATCGGCCTTCAACTGCCTCAAACTTTCCTTCAATAGCATCAACTCGATGCTCTATCTCATTAAATTTATTTTCCATCACAGTCTTTACCGAAGTAAGATCGTTTTTAATTTCCTCTTGGTTAGAAACTAGGTCATTTTTCAGCACCGTTAAATCACTTTTCAATTGGTTTTGATTAGCCGCCATATCATTCTTTAATTGTTCTTGATTAGCTGCCATATCATTTTTTAATTGTTCTTGATTAGCTGCCATATCATTTTTTAATTGTTCTTGATTAGCTGTAAAACTTGCAGTCAAGTCACTTTTTAATTGTTCTTGATTAGTAGCCATATCACTCTTCACAGAGGTGATTGCGTCAAGAAGTTGTTTTAATTGTTCATCCATTGCGCGAGTAATCACCATAAAAAAATAAAGTCCTAATTCAAAAAAACTCTTTATGAAAAAAAATGTCCAAAGTCACACTTACTCCAAGAAAGTCCAGAAGAAGCCCCACGTTGGGCGCCAAATTGTAACGGATTCGGTGCGACTTCCACTTTCTTGAAATGAAGACACAGTTCTTGATAAAAACACAGGAAATTTATTTACACTATGTACAGGAAAGATCTTCAACAACTGCTAAATTATTCATCAGCAATTAAGCAATTATCACACAACACCGTAAACTCAACGTTTACACACGTATTTACTTCCAAATACGAAAACAACACAGCGAAATGCCTCGCTATAAACAGAGCAAAATGCTATCAGTTCGAAATATCCATCGAAACTAACTCTGTTTATCCATCGCTAACGGCTTTTATACACCGAAAAGAATTTTCCACAACATTCTTACCTCTTCGCGAAATGCGTAGACCGTTATCAATGAAAAGAAAGAAAATAGGGGTCGTATAATTTAGCCGAATGAAAAAGGGGTTGTATATTCATTACGGGAAACTATTTACAGGTTACGTTCCTACAATAATTACTATTTACAGGATTTGTAACAATATATATATAATACTAGCTGACCCAGCCACGCGCTGCTGTGGCGAAGTAGTTGGATTAAAATATTCTTTTACTCAATATTTTGATAGAATCTAATTAATATTTTCAGTAAAGCTTAAAATAGTCTAGCCAATTTTAAAACAAATGAGATTGATATTGGGCGTGTTAGGCTGAATTAGGTACTTATTGAATTTAGTAAGCACTAACTAAATTTTCAAGAGTTAAAACACTATACTTACTCTAAGTAAATTTTGCAAGTATGACTTTGACCAAATATAAAAGCAACATAACTTGAAAGTGATAGTAAATATCGAAACTAATTGTAAAATATCAGAACGTAGAAATCAAACATAAACCAACATACACTTTTAGAATGTACACTACATTTTATTCATCTCAGATTTATCTATGGTTTGTAATCAATAACTTATTTACAAAATACATTAATTAAATTAAAAACATATAAAAATTAAATTTTATAAATGAGGTAGATAACATTGACTTCGAGCTATTGTTTCTATTATTTGAAAACTGAAAATTATCTAAGCACTGAGTTGTGCACAATATTCTTGCTTAACCCATCTTTTGCTAACACGAATAGATATGATAACTTTCCCACTTGTGAGTAGGCGATAGATAGTTGCCCATGACAGAAACATGTATGTTTCAAGTACAAACCGAAAGTAGACATTGTTTGGTATTGAGATCTATTTATGGTCTTTTCAATAGCTAAACAAATTGGGAAGCCTTCCAAAAGTGTTTGAAAGTTATGACGCTATTAATGGATTACGCGGCAGCACAAAAATTTCTCCTTTAAACGTTTCCGTCAAAGTTATTGAAATTTTGATTAAGAAACGTGTACCATTGCATAACCTAGGTGGGTTTAAACTGTGAAAAAGAATAATTGGTTAACGAATTTTCAACCGGAAATCGTCTAGTGGCATTCCTGGTATATCCAGAGAATTTGAAATTCCGTTGGAATGTTTACAGCTTTGTTTTCATTGACAGCTGTATAGCCTTGTTCAGCATCAACGGTCAGCACAATCTGATTATGATTTTTACTTTCTTCTATATATCTTATATATAGAAGAAAGTATTTGATTCGTGCAAATTTTCGAATTTCGAATTTTGACGGATTCGAACGTTTTGAGGTGTGCTGAGTCCATTTCGACTATTTTTGGAAAATGTCTGTCTGTCTGTGTGTATGTGTGTATGTATGTGTGTGTGTATGGTGTGTATATGTGTCACGTCTGTGTGTGACCAGTTTTTTGTGGCCGCTCTACAGCAAAAACTACCGCATGAAATCGAACGAAATTTGGTACACATATGTGCCCCTATGTGAACTTGTGCTCATTGGTTTTTGGCGCGAATTCATCCAAGGCGAGTGGAGCAATAGGACGTTTTTTAAGTTACGCGTGATTGCTATTCCTCAGGAAGTAACTGGCGGAATCAAACAAAATTTGGTCCATATGTTGCCAGTAACAGGAACAGGTGCTGATTCAATTTTGGTGTCAATAACTCAAACGGGGGTTGAGCTATAGAACTTTTTTGTCGTCAATTGTGACTGCTGTATGTCAAGAAATAATGAACGGAATGAAAGAAAAATTTATCGGCAAGTAGCCCTTAGTGGGTATAAAAGCTGATTTTATTTTGGTGTCAACAGCTAAAAAGGGGGGTAGCGTAATCGCCCGTTCTTTTTTTCCATTGTGAGTGCCCTATCTCAAGAAGTATTGCTACGGTCTGGTTGAAATTTGGAATATATGTGAATCCATTTGTAAACAGGCTTTGGTTCAATTTTGGTGCCAATCGCGCCAAGAGGTGCTGATTTATTTTTATTATCATTATTTTTTTAGCGAATAAAAATAGCTTTATTAATGCAACAATAAGAAAAATAAATCGTAATAGATTGTCTTCTGCGTACTTCTCGTGATTTTAATTGTATGGAAATGATCGGAAATATTATCTCAATGATTTAAAATTTTTAACTGTTGCCATCTTATGTTTGATAACAAATAAAATATTTGTAATTAATTCAAGCAAGGCTTTTAAAATAACTTTCAATTTTCGCTCTTTGCTTTGCTTTTGCAATAATTACTTTCTTCTATATCTAATATATAGAAGAAAGTATTGGATTCGTGCAAATTTTCGAATTTCGAATTTTGACGGATTCGAACGTTTTGAGGTGTGCTGAGTCCATTTCGACCATTTTTGGAAAATGTCTGTCTGTCTGTATGTGTGTGTGTATGTGTGTGTGTATCTGTGTCACGTCTGTGTGTGACCAGTTTTTTGTGGCCGCTCTACAACAAAAACTACCGCATGAAATCGAACGAAATTTGGTACACATATGTGCCCCTATGTGAACTTGTGCCCATTAGTTTTTGGCGCAAATTCCTCCAAAGGGGGTGGAGCAATGGGACGTTTTTCGAGTTACGCGTGCTTGCTATTACTCAGGAAATAACTGGCGGAATCAAACAAAATTTGGTCCATATGTTGGTATTAACAGGAACAGGTGCTGATTCAATTTTGGTGTCAATAACGCAAACGGGGGTTGAGCTATAGAACGTTTTTTGTCGTCAATTGTGACTGCTGTATCTCAAGAAATAATGAACGGAATGAAAGAAAAATTTATCGGCAAGTAGCCCTTATAGACCGGGATCTGAAGGGGGTTGAGCATGCATGGAAAGGCTGACGCAATATTATTTCTGATTATTGTTACAGGCACGATGGTGATTATGAAACCACATGTCGTCGCCCCCCTGGGTGGTCGACAACCCCGGGGGAGGGGGCAAAGCAGTGGGGGAGCCGTTTTTTAAAACACTCATAACTCGCGAACTATTTGAGATAAAACACTGAAAAAAGTGGCAATCGACGCAACAAAACAAGGGCTTCATAAAAGTTAAATACAATTATGGACCTATCTTTGTTGGTTTCTGAGTAAAATTCCATTTTTCGCAAACAAGCAAAATATTTGAATAAAATGCGCAAAACAAACGTTTTTTGACCAAAATAAATTCCAAATCAAAATTGTTTGATTTTTTTTTTTCAAATAATGTCCAAAATATCATTATTCAGTTTATTAAAATCATTTAAGTACTGTTAACGCGTTGAAAAACAAAATGACAGTAGCAAGCTCGAACACGATTTGCATTATAGTTCAGGATCTGAAGGGGTATTTTGAGCATGCATGGAAGACATGACGCAAAATTATTTCTGATTAATGTCACAGGCACTATAGTGAATATGAAACCACATGTCTTCGCCCCCCTGGATGGTCGACAACCCCGGGGGAGGGGGGAAAGCAGTGGGGGAGCCGTTTGCTAAAACACTCATAACTCGCGAACTATTTGAGATAAAACACTGAAAAAAGTGGCAATCGACGCAACAAAACAAGGGCTTCATGAAAGCTAAATATGACTATGCTCATATCTTTGTGAATTTCTGAGTAAAATTCTATTTTTCGCAAACAAGCAAAAAATTTGAATAAAATACGCATTTTTGTTTTTTTCAAATTATCAAAATTATTTAACTGTTTAAGGAACTAATAAAATCTGAAATATCATTATCCAGTTTGTTTAAAATTACTTAAATATTATCAAAGTGTTGAAAAGTGAAATAGAAGCAAGCTCAAAAAGCACATTTGAGGTAATTCACAAAAGGAAAAAAAAAAAAAAAAAACAAGTTTGCGGAATGTACCTTGAAGTCTCGACATAAACCAAAGTAAATTTTGTGGCTCTCCTGTTTTGGCGGTTTTATTTCGTAATATTATCAAAACAGTGTCCCAGTTAAGTAATTACTTAGTTACTTAACCTTTAACGCATTATAGCTGCTTAGTATGGGTCACAATGGGACTTTTTTAAAAATTAAAACATGCAAGTTTGCAAGTACGAAGTAATTACGGAAAGGATGAATGATCAGGATAACCCTTTTGCAGATTTTACACCTGAGTTATGAAACATAGTGAGCGAGGCTATTGCCACATAAGCAGCATCAAAATTTTAGTGGAACGTTAAAGAAAAGGAATAGTCTCTTATCCAGAGAAGTCCTGCAATGGCAATGTCTTCAATAGCGACTGCAAAACAGCAAAAGAAAACCAAAAAAAAAAAAAAAAATTAACCTGGGAAACGTTAGCTCAAAAGTGATGTTAGTACATTTAAAAATCATTCCCATACAATAAGCCCAATGCTAGGTTAGGTTCATCAGAATGGTTCACTGAAGCAAAGCGCGAGGTCCAATTTCGTGAATGTAATTGAAAATGATACTTCTTGCAGCAAAACTCTGGAAGAAGCACACTATTTTAAGAACAAAGTTCAAGTTATCGATGGAATGAATGACTCTGGTCCACAATGTCCCAAACACTACTTTCAAATGTAGAAAAGATTTTGCAGGTCTCCAAATAAAAAATAATAAAATTTTCTCTCCAATAGTCAAACTACACGAGTGGACCTTAAACACGGTCGGTACATCTCACTGTCGTTTTCATAACTTGAAAACCAGAAGTTCCGGAAAGTACATTACAATAATTTCTTGTCATTTCCATCAGAAATAAATATAATATCAGCTCTTTACCATGCTCCTGCAATTCTTTCCAACATGTGCTAAGAAGTATTGCTCAACTGTACTATTGAATCAATTCCCCTGTACCTTAGCAGTGCCTTTAGATGTAACCAAGTTTGGGTTTCACTTGAATGAAAATAAAACAATAAAGCCCCACACCTTATGATGCAGCCAGTGTTACCAGAGAGTTTAATTCCACCCTGCGCAGGCAAGAACTGTAAATAATATTGTAATTGTTTTATTAATAATTCATCTTGCTGTAAATACTGTGCTTTTAAGGCTAAAGCAAAAACCCATCAACTACAAAATACTCGGAAGAGAACGATTCAATAGAACAATTACAAGTCAACAAAGAAGAGTGATCCAGCTTTCAGAATTTCTGATATATTAATGCTTTATGTATGCATATTGATATTCTACAATTAATTTTTAATACGCATTATTTTACTAATTTTATTTAATTAGTTTTTTTAGAACTCCAGTGTATAATTTTATATTCATATTCGTTTTCAGAAAAGCTCAAGCTTCTCATTTTTTATATTTATTTATTACATATTATTTCTTGTATCATTGTTCTTTGTTGAGTAAATTAGAAAAAGCAATATCCGCAAAACAATACCCGCAATATTCTTTTATGCAAATTGAAAACACAAATTAGTAGAAATAAATTAAAATTATATATGAATTGAAACTACTCTGGGCCTGGTTCCCTAGTTTCTCTCAAATTTAAAGCAGTATATAACAAAATTAAAGCCATAGTTAAATACTTTGCAATTAGAATAAGTTTGTAAACTGAAGAATGAATAGTTCGTCATAATGATAATAAGGCTATTTTTTTCTCCTTAGCATACTGCCGTTTTATTCAATGCGCTAACTTAGGCAAATTCTTGCACTTTTTATTTCGCTTTTTAACGCTCACGTTGGTATTAAGTAGTTTTAAACAAACTGAATAATGAAATTTCAGGTTTTATTGATTCCCTAAACGGTTAAATAATTTTAAAAAAGAACTTATCTTTGAAAAAAAAGCTTTTCGTATTTTATTCAAAATTTTTGCATGGCTGCTAAAAAAGGAATTTTAATTAAAAACCAGCAAAGATAAGACCATAAACATATTTAGGTTTTTAAAGCCCTTGTTCTGTTGCATCTTTTGCTACTTTTTTCAGTGTTTTATTTCAAATAGTTCGCGGGTCATGAGTGTTTTAGCAAACGGCTCCCCCCACTGCTTTCCCCCCTCCCCGGGGTTGTCGACCATCCAGGGGGGCGAAGACATGTGGTTTCATATTCACTATAGTGCCTGTGACATTAATCAGAAATAATTTTGCGTCAGGTCTTCCATGCATGCTCAAAATACCCCTTCAGATCCTGAACTATAATGCAAATCGTGTTCGAGCTTGCTACTGTCATTTTGTTTTTCAACGCGTTAACAGTACTTAAATGATTTTAACAAACTAAATAATGATATTTTGGACATTATTTGAAAAAAAATCAAACAATTTTGATTTGGAATTTATTTTGGTCAAAAAAAAGTTTGTTTTGCGCATTTTATTCAAAAATTTTGCTTGTTTTTGAAAAATGGAATTTTACTCAGAAACCAACAAAGATAGGTCTATAATTATATTTAGCTTTTATGAAGCCCTTGTTTCGTTGCTTCGATTGCCACTTTTTTCAGTGTTTTATCTCAAATAGTTCGCGAGTTATGAGTGTTTTAGAAAACGACTCCTCCACTGCTTTCCCCCCTCCCCCGGGGTTGTCGACCACCCAGGGGGGCGACGACATGTGGTTTCATAATCACCATCGTGCCTGTAACAATAATCAGAAATAATATTGCGTCAGCCTTTCCATGCATGCTCAACCCCCTTCAGATCCTGGACTATTAGTGGGTATAAGAACTGATTTTATTTTTGTGTCAACAGCTAAAAAGGGGGTAGCGCAATCACCCGTTCTTTTTTTCCATTTTGAGTGTCCTATCTCAAGAAGTAATGCTACGTTCTGGTTGAAATTTGGAATATATGTGAATCCATGTGTAAACAGGCTTTGGTTCAATTTTGACGCCGATCGCTCCAAGAGGTGTTGATTTTTTTTTTTTTTGCGAATAAAAATATTTTTATTAATGCAACAATAAGAAAGATAAATCGTAATAGATTGTCGTCTGCGTATTTCTCGTGATTTTAATTGTATGGAAATGATAGGAAATATTATCTCAATGATTTAAAATTTTTAACTGTTGCCATCTTATGTTTGTTAACAAATAAAATATTTGTAATTAATTCAAGCAAGGCTTTTAAAAAAACTTTCAATTTTCGCTCTTTGCTTTGCTTTTGCAATAATTCAGACATTGGGATAGTCGTCAAGTTTTTGCATGTGTAATTTTGTTTTTGTTGGGAATATTGCTTCCTCGTCAAGCATGGGGAGGGATCAGAAAAAAAAATGAAAAATATAGAAGAAAGTTTCGTGATGGCCACAACATACTAGTTCAGACATTGGGATGGTCGTCAAGTTTTTGCATGTGTAATTTTGTTTTTGTTGGGAATATTGCTTCCTCGTCAAGCATGGGGAGGGATCAGAAAAAAAAAGAAAAATATAGAAGAAAGTTTCGTGATAGCCACAACATACTAGTTTTTTTCTGCTGTCAGTAATGACTTATTATTCACAATAATTGTAGCTAAGATAGCGTCATTGCGCTGTTTTTTCTCGTTGCATCTCAGTGTCAACTAAGTCGGTGACCAATCGATCAGGAGATATCACACCATAATGACTAAACAACAAATTTGAAATTGTAATGCATAAATCTTCAATCAACACTAAAATTTCATTAAACATCTTTGGTGTAAAATTTAGATTTGGACATCGGTGTGTTTGTTTAAATCTGTGGAGTACATCTTCTAGCATAAAATTTATACAGCTTCCCCACAGAAATGATGATTGTGTTGCATATTATGTCGTGAAAATTATCTTAAACATTTGACGGTTACTGTTTCTCGTTATGCAAAACCTGCATTAGAAAATGCAACTCTCAATGATTGTGTGCTACCAATAATTACAATTTGCGAAATGCATCGTGATATGTATTAAACACTCGACAGTTAACGGTCCGCAAATATTCCCGTTTTTTCGGGAATATGTAACGAAAGCAAATGCAAAAAAAAATTTTGAAAAAAAAAAATAGAACCGACTTCAAAATTGCTCTAAAAAGTGAAAAATAATTTTATTCTTTGAACACCATCGATAATGCTTTTAAACATAATTTTTGAAGTTGGCGCAAAAACAAAACGTAAAATCCAGTGTAACCATGCTTCGTTCATATTTTTTTTCAGAAAAGCATCCAAAGTTACGAACGAAACATTTATATCGCTATTCAAATATGCTGTCATCAATGCATAATGTATGTGATAGTGAAGAAACTGGTCCTGGTTAAATTTATAGTTGTATTTGAGTTATGGCTGTGAATGATTTTATCTATCGTTTTTGCGCCAACTTCAAAAATTATGTTTAAAAGCATTATCGATGGTGTTCCAAGAATAAAATTATTTTTCACTTTTTAGAGCAATTTTGAAGTCGGTTCTATTTTTTTTTCAAAATTTTTTTATTTCATTCTTTTTAGTGTAAATGTAGGTATTTCGGAAATAATAAGTTACCATCACGAAACTTCACATAAAAAAATGTGAAATTGTGTTTAAAAATGCTCCATACTAAAAAAAAAAAAACTATTGACACGCGTTAAACTTTAAGCGATTGGCACTAAAAACTTATCTTTGTTCCTCTCTGGAAATCATGCGTAGTTAATTTAATTATAACCATTTAAGTATTACGTTTTTCCTAACTAATTTACATTCCACAGCATCTAAGTTGCTCATGATGCAATCCTGTATTTTCTTACTTAGCCCCGATCATCTGTTATCGGCATAGATGATAACGATAAAAATACTACAGAGTAGTTGAGTCAAACCTAATGGTAGCATTGTGAAGGCTAAGCAGATCCTAATCACTGCATCACCTCGCTTCCAGGTTAGGTGGACCTACTATGGAGCAATCCTATGGAGGACTCCTATTATGGAGCAATAGCACTGAAGAAAGGAAGATTTTGATAATTCACATAGGGTTAGTTACTATAAATCAGCAGGGTTACTAAAATAAAATTATTTACGCCAAAAATGAGACGACAGCGCCAGATTCCCCATTATCGAAATTTCCCTTGAACAAATTTGATGCTTACTTCAGAGAAGCCTTCATTCAAAATTATCATTACAATTACTATTAATGTTACTGTTATAGTGTACCAAAGTTTTATAACAATGAGTTTCCTACTGTCGCGTAAATGAAGATAGCGAAGACAATGTGAAAGCCAAATGAAGCGAATACTCGTTAATCTCAACTCGAGATCTTTATTCAGAACCACGAATAAACGTTACATCTCCTTATATACAACTTGAGAAAGTGCTGGAACTTTCCAGACTTGCAAAGATACAGAAATTAATAGAAGATTCGAGAAAATACGGGAAACAGTAGAAACGAAATTTTAGTAAAATTCACTTTGTCCTAGTCGGGATTTGAACCCGGGTCGCTCGTATGGGAGGCGAGAATTCTACCACTGAGCCACCGTTATCCACGGATGAAAAGTGCGAACTTCGCTACAAAATCATTTACTAGGGAAATTGCATAAAATTTACTGTTTTTTGCCCCTAACTTTTTTTCTAAAGAACAAATATGGTCAAACAAAGTAATGGGACCTAAGTTGAGCCATCCCCTATCCGTTAAAAAAAGAATCATCAAATTTGGTCCCAATGTCTTGTCTTTAATGCTCGAGATTGATGAATGTTGTGTTCTTTGTTTGCGTGGCTTTCATGATTTTTTTGATTTTATTTAACACTGTAAAAACAATTAAGAAACGTCCTTAAAAATAATGGGCAGCGAATACGCCCAATTTCTGCCAGTAACATATCTTAGAAGAAAAATAACAACGTATTCTACTAAAAGTCAGAAACCTTCCTTAAATTATCCTGAAGTATTTTTGAAGAATTCCGAAACCTCTCCGATTCGAGACAATCATTTCTTTGAAACCTTTAGAGAGAACCGAAGTAAGATTGAAAATAATAGCTTGGTACATTTTTTTACTCACTAAGAAAATACCAAACGCATTATCGCAACCATAGCTACTGCTAAAAAGTACTTTCAAGCACAGACAAAGAATTCTACTTGCTTGTTACAATTTGGAAAGTTACGGAATCAAGAGACTCACTTCCTCACCTTGAAAGCTATATCAATCTGGACGGATCACGACAACGGCAATGAAGTCATCACTAACATTCATTAACCCCTCCCCCCCCCCCCTTCCTGAAAATTATCTTGGAATCTTTGAAGAATTCGGTACTATCCTAGGCTAAAAGCCAGTGGTGTCGCTGTACCTCCAGAAAAAGCTTAGGGAAGTTGAATATAAAGCGCGACACCTCTCTACTTTTCCAAGAAAGCGCCACGACTAATGCTGCAAGCATGGCGAAAGGTAAGACAGACTTGCAAGCAAGTATCATGAGTCTAATTCGTCTGCGATTACCTGCAAAGCTACGGAATCCAGAATCTCATTCACTCTCATTGAGAGCTTAGTCAAAGCAGAATGAACTTGATCGAACAGAAGCCGATACACTTAATAAATACGCTCAGTTAATCTTTAAAGTGGAAATTTAAAATATTTTTCTCAACAGTGAAAAGTCTGAGAATCATGCAAAAAAAAAAAAAAAAAAAAAAAAAACAGTGTTGTTTTTGCTGGTTCAAGTGCTTTTCGTAGAAAATCTCTCCGGAAAACTTTATTCGTTGACCGTTTTCAAGATGTACTGCAAGATGTTGTACAGAAGGGTCTCTTTCGTATATGGGGAGCTAGATAGTTTCGTTGCTGTTTTTATGTCACTCATTGCGTTTTTTCCACATCTCTTACTTCAAACGCGACCTAATAAGGACCTTTAATAACGTATTTGACATATTATTTAATGGATTTCACAGAGCAGCAAAACTCGACATTTATATGAGCCTCATACGTTTTTAAATGCAGTGGTGAGTATGGAACTACCCGCTGCTTATCAATTTCAACTTGATTTGTAGAATTTGACATTTAGATTGAAAAGTGTGACCTCTATACTCCTCCTTTCTACGGCGATATTGTTGATAACCTTCAATATCCGTAACATAGTATCATTTGTGAATTTTAATTAACTTAAGAATAAAATTTTTGAGGATGAATTAACTTACAGCGACATCTATTAAGAATTTGCAGAACCAAACAATCAATACACACTATTAATGTAAAAAAGTCATTTTATTTGCAGTAAAAAATTATAAAAACCATCCTATCTTTTAAGTTGGACTATATTACAGATACGTATGAAATTTGATAAGAATCGGTTGAATAGTTTGGGAGTTTACCCCGAACAAACATCGTGACACGAGATTTATATATATATAGATGTGTGTGTGTGTGTGTAATTTTTTTTAGTATTAAAAAAAATTAGAGGGAGGTGAATCTTGCATACTTTGGAATGGGGTGCCCCAATTCCGATACTTGGGTCAAACAAAACAAAAACAAAGAAATTTTTTTAATGTTATAGAAAATTCCACTTTTTTTCCTTTCCCTCCATTTAATTTAAAGTGAAATTTTCTAGCAACGATCTTGTCAAAACCAGTTTATCCAAATCAGGGGGAAGTCAAATATCTGATGAGCGTGTTCCGTTCATTTCAGTGTGACTGCTTAATTTAGAGGCTAACACATATCTACAAAAGTTGTCATCCCTAAAAGCTAATAGATACTTTCATTTCCGCCTGTAAACTGGATGTTTGACTTTCAATCTCATCGGTGGTCAGACTATAAAGACTTTTTTTACTAACTTGGTTTGCACTAAAAGTATGAAGAAGAAATAAAATAAAAAAAGACTTTTTGAATTATGACCCGCAAAAAATGTAATTGCTTTTCATATCGTTATATTTATATGTTGCTTTTTATGTTTACAAGCATTTACATTTATGCTAATTCTAAAGCAATTAATAAAACTTGAATAAAAAAAAGTTAGGGAAGAAATATAGGCGGTAGAAAGTTATTCGCTCAAATGCATACCATCTGTTCTCCTCTCAAGTCTTTATTTTTAATTTTATTAGCTGCTTTAGAGTTTACATAAATATCTATTTGAGAGAGCAACAGCAATTTTCGAGTATTATAAACAGAAATCTTTTTTATTTTCTACTTTTTAATGCGAACCAAGCTGATAGAAATAATCTAGATTCATTTCGTTTTTAAACATTTTATTCATGTAA